>NW_006955019.1:0-491 GCF_000164805.1 Carlito syrichta
ACTACAGCCTTGGTTTCCTGGGTTCAGGCGATCCTCCCAACTCAGGCTCCCAACTAGCTGAGACTATAGGGACTAAAGGGGTGCACCACTATGCCTGGCTAGTTTTTTAATTTTTTTGTAGAGACGAGGTCTCGCTGTGCTGCCCCGGCTGGACTCAAACTCCTGGGCTCAAGTAATCCTCCTGTCTTGGCCTCCATGGTGTTTTGCCCTCTCTTAGGTGTCTGGGTCTGCCTGGGGTATCTGGCCCTGTCCGAGTGTTTGGTTCTATCAGAGTTATCTGAATGATTTTTTCCTTGGTGTCTGTGTCTGTCCTAGATGACTCTCTGTGTCTGTGTGAGGTGTTTAGGTTTGTCTGGGATGTTCGGGTCTGACCAATGTGTCTGGGTTTCTTTGAGGAGTGTGAGTCTGTCTGTGGTGTCTAGGCCTGTCCAGGGTGTCTGGACCTCTTTTGGGTATCTGGGTCTGTCCTGTGTGTCTGAGCCTGACCAGGG
>NW_006955020.1:0-363 GCF_000164805.1 Carlito syrichta
CACGGGTTCATGCTATTTTCCTTTCTAACACCCCTAAGTTGGGTTGTCTTAAGATGAGTCTAGAAAACAAAGCCTCCTATGGGGATACACAAATAGCTAACATTTCAGACCCTTAGGAAATCATAGAATAGCTACAATCCTTATCTAAGTTGGGCTTCCCTAGTTCTACTTATAATGTATCCCAGGCACACCCCAATATCCCATACTGCCCTTATAGCACAGGGATAGAGCTTGGAAAATTCCCCGATTGAATAGAGTGTGCCACTCCTGTGCCCGCAGTACTAAACCTTTTGGGAACCCCCGCCTTAATCTATGATTGGTCTAACAGACTGAACCCCTCTATCCTAATCATGAGTTGTGTTC
>NW_006955021.1:0-374 GCF_000164805.1 Carlito syrichta
TTTCCATTCTGCTAGAGTCGGTCAGAGCAACCAGAAATTGAGGAATGACTGCAAAGAGTCCTGAGGGAATTTGGGATGTGACAAAAATGTTCCCTAATAGGACTCTGGTGATGAATGCGCAATTCTAAAAATCTATTTACAATGGTAAATTTTATTACATAATTTTTTGCTTGTTTTTTGAGTCAGAGTCTTACTGTGCCACCCAGGCTGCAGTGCAGTGGCTTGCTCATGGCCATTGAAGCCGCCACCTGTTGAATTCAGGTTATCCATCTGCCTCAGTCTTCCAACTAGCTGGAACTGCAGGCACACACCACCATGCCTAATTTTTATTCATTTGCTTATTGTAGAAATGATGTCATGCCAAGTTGCCTGGG
>NW_006955022.1:0-686 GCF_000164805.1 Carlito syrichta
CACGAAACTAGAAAAACGTCCTGCCTGGCTAGAGGCAGGGCAATAAAACTATTATGGTAATTTAGTTTCTAATCTTAATCCTAGGAGAAACTGCCTTTGGGAACAAGAGCTGACCAGTCTATCAGGAAATAGAAGTTTAAAAATATCTAGAAAGAAGTACAACTTAGAAGGGACAAGGTCATATAAAATAATTCTGCTGTTCAACTTTCCATCAGGTGTATAGAGATTTACTTATAAGTTTTACTGCCATGTATGCACACTGGTCACTAATCACACGCCAATATCATAGGTATAACTGATATCCTATGTCAGAGGCGATCTTCCAATTAGGCCTTTACAGGTCTCAGCCATGTAACTATAGATGTTGGCTCTCAACATTTCCCCCTTTTTATTAAAAACATACATTAAACATCTTGGCTTCTGTCTTAGGTTGTTCTCACTTCACTGTAGTTGTTACCCGTCATCGGCTGGTCCTCCCTCCAGGCGGAGGATGCCTGTCTTAGGTTCATAACAGGTGGCTGGAATCTTACCCGTCACTGAATACCAAGAGCGTAAAGACTTGAGGGGACATAGGGAGAGTGAAGAATGGTGAGCAGATGACATAAAATATTAGCCTTTATAACAATAGTGACCAGCTGATAGATGACATTATTTTTTGTTTTATTAGTAAGAACTGCCAAATGAAT
>NW_006955023.1:0-1078 GCF_000164805.1 Carlito syrichta
AGAGTGAAGTAGGAATCTGGGTAATGGGAGTCGTCATAAACAGGAAACTACACGTCATATTGCTAAAGAAGTATAAGGAATTTTGGTTACATGAGTACTCAATCCAAAAACTACAGGCCACCTTCCTAACAGGTAACCACTAATTAGGTTTTAGAAGTAGGAATCTGGGTAATGGGAGTCCTCCTATACAGGAAACTTCACTGCCTATTGCTAAGTAACAATAAGGAATCTGCGTTACTCATGTCCTCAATCCCAATAAAACTTCAGTTCGTCTTGCTATGGGCTAAACACGAATCAGGGTGTTTTCGAGCATGAGTCTGGAGAAATGGAATTCTTATATACAGGCAACGACATGAACTTTTGCTAAGAAAGAATAAGGAATCTGGGTTACACGGGTCCTCAATCCCTAAAATCTACAGGGCATCTTGGAAAGGGGTAAAAAAGAATCAGAGTTTTGAAGCAGGATCTATGTAATGAGAGTCCTAATATAAAGGAAAATACGCGGCCTTTTGATTAGGAAGAAAAAGAATCGGGGTTATCGCAGTCCTCAGTCCTAAAATTCAACAGGCCATCTGCTGAGGGCTAAAAGGATCAGGGTTTAGAAGCTGCAACATAGGTAATAGCCGTCCTCATATACAGAATCTACAAGATCTCTAACTAAGGAGAAATAAGACACTTGTTATACACGGATCCTCCGTCACATTATCTACATGACATCTTGCTGAGGGCTAAACAAGAATCAGGGTTTCGAAGCAGGATACTGGGGAAAGGGAGTCCTCATATACAGGACACTACACGGCCCCTCCCTAAGGAAGAATAAGAAATCTGTGATAAACTAGTCCCCAATCCGAATAATTATCAGGGTGTCTTGCTACGGGATAATCACGAACCAGGGCTTCGAGCTTGTCTCATGTTTCACAGATATTTGGTTTGTGGGTATTATAAATCAGTCATTTCAGGACTCCAGCAACATTCTCGTCCTCTTGAGAGTTGTAAATGGGTATATGGTAGCACAAGTCGCTAAGGTTCCTCGGGACAACTAAGGCCAGTTTCCCGGAGCAAAAGTATCTTCTTGCCG
>NW_006955024.1:0-686 GCF_000164805.1 Carlito syrichta
AAAAAAAAAAAAAAAAAAAAAAAAAAAAAATATATATATATATATATATATATATATATATATATATGTAAATCTTCAAAGAAAATATTTAGTAACATAATTCAACACAAAAATACACCCGTACCTGCAAAGAGGATATAAAATACCTTAAAATGTAGGTATTGGAGAAGAGTGGGGAAAAGATTTATTTGCTGAGAGCTGCTACAATAAAGTAAATTACTCCTCTCCTGCAGTCCAGGCTCAGGAAATATGCAATCAGCTTGGGACCAAGACCATAAGACTACAAAAGGTAATTGATGAGTTGGGGGGAGGTGAGGGAGAATGTTATATATTAAAAAAAAACACATACACAAATCCCTCTTTATCAAAGGTCAATAATGTACATGGGGTAGATAGGATGGATTTCTTTCCTCTAAATGAAAACTGAAATATCCTTTAGTGACTTAGTCAAAACATCTTGCATTTGACATTGAAATCTCATGTTATAACTTCATATGGCAATAGGCTTATCCATTTACTAAGAGGGAGAAAAAAAATTCTGTGGCATGCTTACTTTTTATTCCAGGGAAGGGCCATTATCCCTGGACATAAATTAAAGAGTGACAAACATAAAGTCACCTTTTCATTACACCTCATGAGTCATGATCATTTAATATTCTAGCTTTATAGTGTCTGTTTATTTGAAA
>NW_006955025.1:0-1038 GCF_000164805.1 Carlito syrichta
AAGTTCTCATTAACTGGAATCTACAGGGTCTCTTGATAAGGCTTAATCAGCAATCTGGGCTTCTGGGTCCCTACATTTTTCAGAGCTACTTGCTCTGGGGATACACTATATCTGTTCTTACAGATCCACAGGAACTTTCTGGTAATCTTGTTAGTTGTAATCAAGGATCTGGCCACTACAAATCCTTTTGTGCCCTAGGAACATCTACCACCATAATCATGTTCCCCAGAATGAAAAGGCATACTCGTACAAATTCCCTCGATTCAGGTGATCTCAAATACAGAAAATTCTTGTGGGTTGGCAGGGCAGAATTGGGATGTTGGGTTGTGAAGATTCTACATTTTGGGGAGGTCTTGTTAAGGGGAACCACGAAGCTTGGATTCGAGTTCCCAAGAACATTATGGGAGTCTTTCTCTTGATACCCAAACAACTGCAATTCTCAATCACCAGGAAATATCTCGGCATCCTGCAGAGTGAAGTAGGAATCTGGGTAATGGGAGTCGTCATAAACAGGAAACTACACGTCATATTGCTAAAGAAGTATAAGGAATTTTGGTTACATGAGTACTCAATCCAAAAACTACAGGCCACCTTCCTAACAGGTAACCACTAATTAGGTTTTAGAAGTAGGAATCTGGGTAATGGGGAGTCCTCCTATACAGGAAACTTCACTGCCTATTGCTAAGTAACAATAAGGAATCTGCGTTACTCATGTCCTCAATCCCAATAAAACTTCAGTTCGTCTTGCTATGGGCTAAACACGAATCAGGGTGTTTTCGAGCATGAGTCTGGAGAAATGGAATTCTTATATACAGGCAACGACATGAACTTTTGCTAAGAAAGAATAAGGAATCTGGGTTACACGGGTCCTCAATCCCTAAAATCTACAGGGCATCTTGGAAAGGAGTAAGAAAGAATCAGAGTTTTGAAGCAGGATCTATGTAATGAGAGTCCTAATATAAAGGAAAATACGCGGCCTTTTGATTAGGAGAGAAGAATCGGGGTTATCGCAGTCCTCACTCCTAAAATTCAACAGGC
>NW_006955026.1:0-1429 GCF_000164805.1 Carlito syrichta
GCCACTGCAGCCTTGACCTGCTGGGCTCTGGTGATCCTTCCACCTCAGACTTCCGAGTAGCCAGAATTACAAGCATGCACTACCACGCCCGGCTGATATTTTTTTTTTAATTTATTGTAGAGATGAGGTCTCGCCAATTTTCCTAGAAGGGTCTCAAACCCGCGGGCTCAGGCAATCCACTCACCTCAGCCTCCCAAAGGCATGGGATTACAGGCTGAGCCACTGAGTCCGGGCTAGGCCTTATACTTTAAAAATATTTTTGAAACTTAAAAACATTTAACTTTCAACTTTGCCCAGTCCTCTGACCTTTCTATTTCTCGTGATGACTTCCTGCTCCAATTGCTATCCCCAAGGCTGTCACCTTTAGTGGATTAGTCCTGGACACCGTTTGTTGGAGGGATCAGATACCTCACTCTATCAGCCCCCAGGAATGTTCTGAAAACTCCTGCTTAAGTACTTCAGTGACAGAAAATTTATTCCACCTTAAGAGAATCCAACACCTTGAAAACACCTTTTTTTATTGAACACAGATTTGTCTCCATTTTACTTTTTCTTGTATACTCTCACCTTAGATCCACCCTCTCTGTCCTTATAGAACACTTTTGGTGTTTTGCCTCCTCCACAAATATTCTTAGGCAGATGTGGCAGATTGAATTTTACAAATATGTCTGTGATACCATTTCTAACCCCATAAGCTTTCTCAGAATCTTTCCCCTCCTGTCAAGAGGTGGAGTCTGTGTCTCTTCCCCTTGAAACAGTAGGTCTTTGTGACTAACTTGACAAAAAAAGTACTGTGTGACTTGCTAGGGCAGGTTGAAAAAGGCATTACAGCTACCTCTGGACTCTGTCTCTTACCCAAGACATGTGCCTTTGAGCCCCTGAGTGGTCATATAGCTTGAGTCCAACAGCTTTTGAGGTTATTTGAGTGGTAAAGTTCTAGGCATACTATCCCAAAATATGGTGCTTTAGTACTTGAGAAAATGACAGAAGTTGGAAGGTCATTCTCACTTTCCCCTTGCATCAGGTCATTAGACTTTTATTCCAGAGGTGCCCTCTCTATCCATGGAGAAAAGAAACATCCCTGTCTCTGAAAATACAGAGACACCAAGAAGAATCTGACTTCTTGCAAAGTCTCCTCAGTTTATTACCATTAGATGATACATCCTTTTTCTAATCTTACTTTTTCATGACTAGCTACATCTTTATCAAATGTAGAATTAAAAATACACAAGTTTGCTTGCTTTGAGGAATCTCCATTTCCTTATGAATGCTCCCAGGTCATGTTAAACTTAGAGTAAATAAAGTTGTATTCTTTTCTCCTGTAAATGTGTCTTTTGTTATAGGGGTCTCAGTCATGAACCTAGTGATGGGTGAGGAGAAGATATTTCTTTTCCCCTACACTATCTCTTATTATCATCTGCTTCAAAAA
>NW_006955027.1:0-9991 GCF_000164805.1 Carlito syrichta
GGCCCCAAAGTGCAAGAAGAATGAAGCAGGCAGTTTGGATATGCCAAAGAAGAGCCGTGAAGTGATTCCTTTAAGTGAAAAAGTGAAGGTTCTCGACTTAATAAGGCTAAATACATAAAATTGTACACTGAGGTTGCTGAGACCTAGGGTAAGAACAAACCTTGTATCTATGAAATTGTGGAGATGGGAAGAGAAGTGTGTGCTAGCTTTGCTGTTGCAACTCAAACTGCAAAGAAATATCGAGGGTTTAGTACTATCTGAGGGTTCAAGCTTTTGCTGAGGGTCTTGAAACATATTCTCTGTAGATAAGTAGGAACACCTGGTGGTGGGGTGAACCAGGACATTCTTCAGGCTGTAAACAAATTATTCCAGAGGAGAATGTAGTATGTTAGCAATGAAGGAAGAGTAATTGAAATGGGTAGTAGTTGGGCAAATATGTACTGGATCATTTTTTCCTCTAAAATTTAAAATCAATACATGAATGTATTGACCAAAAATTATAATATTGTCTGTGTATGAGGGCAGACTTCCTTACTTTGGCCTCTTTTATAAAGGCTCTGGGGGAGATTCTCTCTCCTGGCTTCCAGTGGTTGCCGGCAATGCTTGGTGTTCCTTGGCTGTAGACAACTCTCCAGTCTTTGCCTTTGTCTTCACATGGCCTTCTCCTGTGTTTCTGCCTGTGCCTTCAATTTTCTCTCCTCCATGCTTGTCTCTATACCCACATCTTCCTCTTCTAAGGACACCAGTCATTGGACTTGGGTCCATGTAGTATTTCAGTATGACCTCATCTTACCTTTATTACATTTGAATAGACCCAAGAACCAAAAAAAGGTACATTTATAGAAATTGGCATTAGGATTAGAGCACATCTTTTGGAATGAGACAGTTCTGCTCATAATAGAGGAAAACTAGATACAGCAAAAACAATGTTCACTTAAGCCCAGGCCATAACACACCCACCTTTTCTTTCCAATTTTTCTACTAATCTCTAAAACCATAAGGACATCTTTACACCTCTTCAGGCCTCAGTGCCCTTGTCTGCATAGTAATAATGTGAATCAATGACTTCTAGGGTCATTTTAATAAGATTCTAAAATATTTGTTAATACGATGTTTTTGGCAATTCTCTATCAGACTTTGGAAATATAAATGTATGTAAATATATGCTTAAATAATGGTTTCAACTTTAGCCACATTTATAATTCTAGAGAACTTTTCAAGTTATTTGTGCTTGAATTAGAGTTACAAAACCACCAGCCCTTGTAGAGTTTCATCACATTGTAGTCATCTATTAAATTATACCAGTTACTGAGGAACATATACAGTTGTTCTATAATACCAGGTCAAGTTTTTTTCTATAAATGTTTGATATAAATAACCACACATACATTAGTTCTTCAGAGTTGCTTTCAGGGAAGTATTTTAATCACTTATCTATGATAATTAATTGAAGGAAAAAAGTTGTGTCTACTTTGACAATAATCTAAAATCTCTTGAATGTTATTGACAGCTGTATAACATATTCAATATTTTAAACTGTTGTTGATCACATTCTCTTTTTGTTGTAAAAGAATGCATATAAAGTCATATGAGTTTTGTGCTAAATTTCTCCTGTGTTCATTGTACTTCCTTGGACTCCACTGTCTTACTCATGTAATTGAAAAAAAACCCATTGGATTGCTTTTTTATATTTACAGAATATTTATATTCTGTACAATATCTCAGTTATCATAGTTTTCAAGCACTTTTCTTTAACTTCTTTTATATAAAATGAAAAAAATGGCATGTATTACACATATAGGCTATAAATGCTGTCCATACACAGTTTTAAATTTTTTAACACTTTTTCCCTTTTTTTTATAAAAGGAGGTATTACTTTGACAAAGCCCAATCATTTCAGTCAAGTGGGTTATATTGTTCTGCATGTGCAAGAAACTGTGTTTATTAGTATTGTATCTTGACTTTTATACTATCTGCATAATTCCTTTATGTATTTGTGAGGATATTTTAAGCTGAACATCAAAGCAGCTTGTGAAAAAGCAAAACAGAGAAATATCTTATAAAGAGACTAAAATTATTGAATAGTAGTTTCGGACTTTAAATTTCAATGCTTAATAATTACATTAAATTCATAAAATACGGCTACAGGCACTCTCACTGTTGTCCTGCCTGTGGTGCCCTTCACAACATGTCTTTCCCTTAGTAAATCTATCTTTTCTCAGGAAAAAATTCATAGAACACTTGCAGAGAAAGATTTTACTGTCCATGTCTTTCTGTGTTGCTGTGTCGGAACTTGCATTTCCGACAGTCTAACACAAACAAAACAAAACCTTTCACTGAACTATGAGACTCTGCTACAATGGGTTTACATAAGCTGAATCTAGGACTCTGGATGAGTTAGAAAAATCTCTTCTCTCTCTATCTCTCAATCTCTCTGTTCCATCAGCTTTTTTTTTTTTAACACTCTAGAAAATTTAGTTCACCGGCAGCAACTTGTAGTCTTGCAATTGTCTCACGATTACTAGTGTAAGCAGCATATTTCTTTCCTGATAACACTGAAACTATCCCAAATTCATCCTAGTTTACCAGGCATTGAATCCTGCAGCCTCTTCTGGAACCAGACAGAGATGTCACACACCTTGAACCATAAGAGGTAAGCTGGCACATTTAATATCTTTATTTAATAAGTAAGGATTTTAAGAAAATTAAAGTGATCATCATGTATACTCACAAGATGGGCATGCATAATCAAACTCAATATTTCCAATTCTAAAATCTATTCTTTTTTTTTTAAAGGAACCCATGTAGGAAATAAGGAAACATTAACTTTAAAAGCTATAAAAGGATGCATGGATGATCATTTTTTTCTGGACAATTTATCTAGCTATCATTATGGAATTATTGTCATTCTAAATATGATTAATATGAGTAATCTATTGGGCAATCAAATATCTTTACTTATTGATAATGGAGAAATTATTGACGATACACAAGAACAAAAAAAAAATCAGTCCATATTCTCATTTAACTTAATTGGGATATTTTTAAAACATTTTCAACAAATGTTCACATACGAAGTGCCAAAGGATTGGCAGAGAAGACAAAGCATGTAAGTATTCAGAATAGCAGGGAGACAACAGATTTTTGGGGCAATTGTGGAAGATTTCCCAGGGGTGGTGGCAATGTATGAGTGTGACAAAAGTATCAACCTAGTCTAGCATGAGTAGCATTAGAATATATTGTAGATGACAGAAAGGGGATAGTGTGACCAAAGTTGGTAGAAAGTAATGGCCAAAGAAACACTGGGCAACCAGACTTCTCTGGAATTATTTTATGTGACATTGTACAAGTTATTTCAACCATCTTGTAAACACACATCATTTGTAAAATGAATATACTAGTTCACATAATTTTCATTTCCCTCATAGTGCTAAAGATAATTTATGATACCTTGCTATGTGAAATTCACTGAATTAATGCAGTGTACATTGATGAATCTATTTTGTCTTCACAATAACCCCATGGTACAGACCCCACAATGCAAGTTAAGGGTGACACTAATCAGCGACCTTTATCAAGTATCATCTGGATATTGTTTATAATGCAAATGATCAGGCTCCATACTACACAGTTAAGGAGTTTAGCATCTGATCAAGCTTTCAGGTGATAAATTTGTAAATTAATTTTTGAGCAGCCCTGTTGTCCAAACACTATCAATATTGCTTTTTTACTGAAATCTGACCAAACACCTACAGGAGCTTTTTCAAAATCAGTCAGCTAAAATGACCAAGAACAAGTTTTAAGGAAATTTGGTCAAGTCCTTAGCCACCGTTTTGACACCTTTGGTCTCTATGATTCTCTGAATCTACATAGTGGATAAGAAGGGGACTAAGTTGGAAAGAAAGCATAGCAGGTTGGAGGTAAGATTGCATTGCAGGGTATGGACATTGTCCTGGGAAAATGGATTTTTAAAAATTATTGAAAGTAGAGACAATAGTAGAAAATTCTATGTATTCAACAAAGACATTTTAGGCTACATGGGCAATAAAAGAGTAATTTATTGTAAGTGTAGGAAAATATCTCAGGAATTCTTGGAGTGATTTTTCAGTATATGTGACAAGAAGGAAAGACTGAACAAGCAGCCAGAGTGGGGCACATCCCCTGTGTTATGTTTTTTTCTCACTTACAAGTGTACTAGTTATACTTCTGTTATATAGGTGATACTAGCTTTATATAAGATGATGTAAAAAGCAGCTGGATCCTAGTAAGAGTTTGTTTAATGTGTTAGCGACTAGGTGGGGGCGGGGGGGTCACGGAGCTGGCGAAGTTTCTGCGGGCTGTGGAGCGAGCGTGGTTGTGGGGTTCGCGGGGCCAACCCCTCGCCGTGGTGCCCCGCGTGGGGACCGGAGGCCCGTGCGTCCCGGGTCTGCTGGCGCCGGCTCAGCCTTTAGGCAGCGGCAGATTTGGCCTCAGCTCCTGGCGCCCTGCCGGCCTACCTGCGCCACACGCGATGGACAAACCCGTGGGAACCTGGCTGTTGTACCTGCCGTGCACGGAGCATTGGTTTGGCATCCGAACCCGGTTGATTTCCAGATTGGTGCACTCTGTCCCTCTTTGGCATGGAGCCATTCTGATGCGGGCGGAGGCTGTGCTTTAATGGCATGTGGGACCGGCACTGTGGTTAAAAGATCACAAGAACAGCCAATCGCCCAAGAGCCGCTGGAGACATTTCAACTCTCAGTCCTTCGTTTTCTGGGAGAAAGCCGACCTTGGCGCAGGGTGTTCTTCTGTGTCTGAATTGCTCCAGTCTAGTCCTGGGAGCTGCATCCTTACTCCTTGTGGCCACTTACTCACGAATGAAAAGGACATACTGGCCTCAATGAGTCCTGGGGTTGTCATTTAAGTGGGGCACGTTACTTGGCTGGTCTGCCCTCAAAGGTTCCTCCGAGCCATCCGTTTGCCTGCCTCTTTATTTTCTGGAGTCGTGTGGACACTCATTTTTGAAACTATTTATGTACTTCAGCACGAAAGAGACTACGTTCTGATCAACCTGATTCCACAGCGCTGCAGTTCGGAGAGGACACCAAGCTCAGGCTGGGTGGCTTCCGCCCAGTGATGCTGGGGGCGCTGGCTCTGGTGGGCGTGAACAGTGGCTAGACCGCCCCCTTTAATGCCGCGATGGTCGCTGTGGGCACCCACCTGGCTCACCAGATTGACATTCTGGACATCCACAGACCTGATGATTGCTGAGATTAATTTATCTCCAGTCAAACTCCAGAACTAATAGTTTTTTGGGGGATTGCCCTTGGCAACTTGTGGAAAGAAAAAGACAGAAAATAGAAAAATGAGAATTGAAAATTTATGGATAAAGTTTATGTAGGAATTATTCAAACAAAATTTTAAAAGCATAATTAAACTTGAATACAAGTCTGTTGCAATATGTAATAATTCAGAAAATGAAAATAAAGATTGAGAGCCCATCTGCCTGGATTTTAATTCAACTATTTACTAGCAAAATCCTTCCCCTCCCAGAAACCAGGACTCAGCAGGACGTGATGACCCTGAGTATTGAAGTGGATGCATTCTTTGGTGACGTGTAGTTCTTTTTTTTGTTTTAATAGAAGTCTTACTCTGTCACCCAGGCTGGAGTGTAGTGGTACACTCACGGCCATCTCAGTGTTGACTTGCTAGGCTCCTGCAATCCTTCTGCCTCAGTCTTCCAAGTAGCTGGAACTACAGGCGTGTACTACCGCACCTGGCTAATTTTTAATTTATTATAGATATCTCTCCCGGGATGGTCTCAAACCTCTGGGCTCAGGCAATCCACTCATCTTGGCCTTATGTGCTGGGATTACAGGCTGAGTCACTGAGCATGGTCTAGTGCATTATAGTTCTTATCTGAAATGGTGGGAATGTATGCTTTTAGGCACTTTAGAAAAACCTAGTGTGTGTGTCTCATCTAAATGAATGTCTTTACTGGAAAGTGGACGTTTTAGGGAACAATAAAAGTTGTTAGTGGTCATTATTCTTCTTATCTCTTAGGGATCTCTGAGCAACAGGTAGGCATAAATCCTTGTATACTTCCAAGATGTCATGTCTGTGTCTTGGACTTATAAAGTTTCTGATGAGAAGTCTGTTGTTTCTCTTAACTTAGTTCTAAAGTGAAATTATCATTGCATCTCAGAAATAATAAATAATAAGTGCAATCTAATCCTTCATCAGGCAGTTTACCTGCGATGAAGGAAGAAGGAAAGTGCAGTATGAAATTGATGCAGAGAGGCTGAAATGCAATACAGCAGAGTCACCAGACCAGGAGGACTGTCAACAGAGCCACTGCAAAGCGAGTGTAGCATGGAACACTAGCTTCGTTCTCCTGAGTGTGTGAACAAGAAATTGTATTTTCTGCTCTTGTGCTCCAGTGTATTCTCAAGGCTGAATGTCTTTGCCTGTACTCACATACATTCTTAGAGCTACACCTGAGTTTACAAATATTTTGCTTTACAGATTGATATTTTCAGCAGAACATTAAATTTGTATATGACATATAGAAAAACATCTGATTATTTAATGTTTTTACATGCATTATCTTTTTGTGTGTAATTCTATTTTTTCAATATATTTGTTGAATTATTATGTAAACATTCATATATTATCTATGAGTATGGATAGTTTTCCCCATCTGTATGTTTTTTGTTTGTTTGTTTTATTGTACTGGCTTAAGGGTTCAATTCAATGTCAAAGAGGAGCAGTGACCACAGAAATTCCTATCACATTCTCCAATTTTAAGGAGGTTCATTGCCATTGAACTGTTAATTTTAATTTCCATATTTTTATAGACTCCTTTAACACATCAAGTAATTTGCCTTCTGTTCTTTGTTTGCTTAGAGCTTAAATCAAGAATCAGTAATCAGTACTGAATTTGAATAAATGCTTTTTCTGTGTCTAGGGCTGTGTCATCCTTCATTAATTTCTCGTGTATAAATGTATTGGTTTTTTTCAGTACTTCCAAGATGTCACTTCTGTGTCTTGAGTTTTAAAGTTTCTGATGAGAAGTCTGTTGTTATTATCTTATTTCTAAAGTTAAATTATCATTGCATCTCAGAAATGAAACTATCTTGAATATTAATAATATTGTTTTAAACATATTTCTGGACTCAGTATACTGTGTGTTTTATTAGAAATTTTCCTTGTAGGTTCTGTACGTTAGGATTTGAATTATTCTTGTCTAATTTTTTATAAAATTTATTATATTTTTACTTATCATGAATAATCTAAATCTCTCTAATGAATATTGTCAAACATCATTCTTTTAGTGTGCATAACTTGCACCCACTCCTCGCCTTTATTAAAATGACTATACAAATCTTTGCCCACATTTTATTGATTTCTTTATAAAATAATTGAGAGTGTGTTTACATGTAATACAGTCCAGTTCTTCCACAGATGCATTTTACAAATATTTTCTTTACTCCTGTAGGGTTTTTTTAAAGAGGATTTTAAGAAACCAAACTGTCTTGGTTATGATGAAAACCAGTGTATCTTTAAAACTATTTTGATCCTACCTAATAAAGTTTGCCTTACCTGTTTTTCCAATATATTTTTTAAAAATACATTATCACATTAGTTTTATGCCTAGGTCTTTAATTCATTTTTAAAAAATAAGAGTCAAGATACTTTTTTGCATGAGATGTTCAATTTTTCCAAAACCGTTTGCTGCAAAGGCTGAAATCCCATCAAAAGTTCAAAAGATGGGACATTATGTTCTTCTATTGTTCTACATTTCCAGTCTTTTTCTTCTAATGATACTCACTGCTTTTCTAGTTAATTAAACTGGAAAATTGGATTTTGCTTTATCTACATCTTTTAAATATAGACTTTAAATATAGACTTTAAATATAGACTGTAGAGTAAAAAAACTACTTAAGCCTTGTCCCACAAAGTTGTATTTTATGTTTCCATTTGTTCAATTCCAAATAGTTACCGAATTTTCTTGTGATCTCTTTTTGACATGAGTTTAATTTACAAATATGTTGTTCTACTTTCAATAATTGAAATTGATAAAGATACTTTTTAATAATTTCTGCTTTAATACATGGAAATGAGAAAATATAATTTATGTGATTTTAATACTTTAAAATGTATTTAGATTTGTTTTATGGTCCGGAATATGGTCTATCCTGGCAAATGGTTCATGTTTACCTTTTTTTTTTTTTGGTTGTAGTCTCACTCTGTCACCCAGACTGGAGTGCAGTGGCTGCTCCCAGCCACCGCAGCCTTGACCTGCTGGGCTCCAGTGATCCTTCCGCCTCAGCCTTCCAAGTAGCTGGAACTACAGGCGCACGCTACCATGCCTGGCTAATTTTTGATTTATTGTAGAGATGATATCTTGCCAAATTGCTCAGGTGGGTCTCGAACCCTGCGGGCTCAGGCAATCCACTCACCTCAGCCTCCCAGAGAACGGAATTACAGGCTGAGCCACCGAACCCGGCTCATGTTAACCTTAAAAGTGTACTTGTTAGAGAAGATAGACAAGTGGGACCTTATTAAACTGACAAGCTTCTGCAAAGCCAAAGGAACCATCAAGAGAGCAGGGAGACAGCCTACAGACTTGGAAAAAGTATTTGTCAACTCTAGGTCTGACAAAGGCTTAACATCCTGGATCTACAAGGAACTGAAACATACTGAAAAGAAGAAAACAAACAACCCCATTATAAAATGGGCAAAAGATATGAACAGACACTTCACAAAAGAAGACATCTGAGCAGCCAACAAACACATGAAGAAATGCTCAACCTCACTAATCATCAGGGAGATGCAAATCAAAACCACACTGAGATACCACCTAACTCCGGTCAGAATGGCAATTATCAACAACTCAAAAAATAACAGCTGCTGGAGAGGGTGTGGTGAAAAGGGAACACTTCTACACTGTTGGTGGGAGTGTAAACTAGTGCAACCTCTGTGAAAGCAGTGTGGCAATTCCTAAAAGCTCTAAAAATCGACCTTCCATATGATCCCGCAATCCCCCTACTGGGAATATATCCTGAAGAACTCAAATCACTCTATAAAAAAGATACCTGCACACGTATGTTTATCACAGCATTGTTCACAATAGCAAGAACCTGGAAACAACCATGCTGCCCATCAAAAGAGGACTGGATTTTAAAAATGTGGTACATATACACGATGGAATACTACGCAGTCATAAAAAAGAACAAAATCATGAATTTCGCAGCAACCTGGATGGAACTAGAGTCTATAATACTGAGTGACCTCTCACAGAAACAAAGACCTGAGTATCACATGTTCTCACTCATATAATGGACCTTGAACATCCAATGTAATACTATAAGAAAATGACTGACGGTACTGGGAAACTATGGGGGTGGGAGGGGAATGAGATTAACAGTAGCAAATATCTGTCTGGGGATGGGAAAACACCTCTTATCAACAGGGTGCCTGAATGAAATGTAATTGTACACCTGACCCTTAACTGTACCCCACAAAACCATAATAAAAAATATTGATTAATAAAAAAAATTTTTTAAAATTTAAAAAATTAAAAAGTGTACTTGTTATTCTTGGACAGGGTATTCTCTAAATTAGATGAACTTAATTTAGTGTTTTTCAAGTGTTCTATATATTTACTATATTGTTGCCTACATGTTCTATTAATTACAGAGAGAGGAAAGATGAAGTTTTGTGGGTATCTTGTTCTCCTTTCATTTCTTTTGTGTGTGTGTGAATATGTGACAAATACGCTCAGAAGGGAATCACTTCTATTAAAAAGTTATTTCTTTTAAATTTTAATTTATTTTATTTTTTAATTTTAAAGTCTTTGTACAGGTGTCTTTCATTTCTACAGTTTTTGTTTTTTATGTATTTTCAATGTCTGTTGTTTTGTGCAGACACTTTAAGGATTGTTACTTGAAAGGGTAAAGTTGGTAAGGTCAAAATGGAATTGCCTTAGCTAAAGTGTAGACATTGAAAG
>NW_006955028.1:0-789 GCF_000164805.1 Carlito syrichta
CAGGACTATGTTCTATTTGCAAGGGTCATAGTTTTTCTTTCTTAAGTCCATTTCTACATAATAAAAATGTTTTAAAAATGTGTTATACACCTGTGTTGGTAAAAACATGGACGCAATCTAGGCTGGATTTATATTTATATATTCAATATTATTATAGTCCTTTTTTCTTCTGGTTTTAAAATAAGTTAAAATTAAAACATTTTCCAGTATCCCCTATAAATTTTGGGAGTCATCAGCACTGGGTTTCTTGTACCTAGTGGGTCAGTCAGTGGGAGTTTGCCTTTAGCATTCCTATGCTTTTGCTTATGTATTTGTATACAAAGACTAATTCTTTTGTTTTTTGTTTTGGAGTTGGAGTCTCACTCTGTCGCCCAGGCTGGAGTGCAGTGACACGCTCCCAGCCACCACAGCCTTGACCTGCTAGGCTCTGGCGATCCTTTCGCCTCAGCATTCCAAGTAGCTGGAACTACAGGCGCACGCTACCACGCCCAGCTAATTTTTGATTTATTGTAGAGATGAGGTCTCACCAAGTTGGCCAGGCAGGTCTTGAAGCCGTGGGCTCAGGCAGTCCACTCACCTCGGCCTCCCAAAGCGCTGGGATTACAGGCTGAGCCACCGAGCCCAGCACAAAGACTAATTCTTAAGTTGTCACACAACACAGCATGTTTGTTTTAGGTACTATTTTAGATAATTTTGATTATCCTGCTCTAGCATTAAAAAACACAGTATTTGTCCTTTATATTGTGAATATAGTTAACATTTGTTTCAGATTACTATCCGTGACACTTT
>NW_006955029.1:0-1457 GCF_000164805.1 Carlito syrichta
CCTAGTGGGAACATGTAACACACTGAAGAAACCAAGGAAATTTTTAGTAAAAGGACCATCTACAAAAGCTAAGTCAACAACAGTGCTGGAGTTGAGATGCCTGTGACTGATCCCTACAGGGAAATAGTGGACATCAACCCTTCTCAATGATGGAGTGGCAGGTTTTGCCCTTTGGGGAGCATCTGTTGCTGTCTAGATACATTTTGAATTGCCATGACTGAAGGGATGTGTTTTAGTCTATTCTGTTTTGCTATAAAGGAACACATGAGGTTAAGTGATTTATAAGGAAAGATTATTTTAGCTCATGGTTCTGCATGGTGCTGGCATCAGCTGGGCTGCTGGTGAGCCCACAGGAAGCTGTAATTGTGGCAGAAGGTGAAGGAAGGGCAGACATGTTACATGGTGAGAACTTAAGCAAAAAAAGAGAGGAGGTAACAGGTTCTTCTAAACACCCAGCTTGCATGTGAAGTAGGAGAGTGAGAACTCATTCCTTACTGTGAGAATAGAAAGCACCAAGTCATTCATGAGGGATCTGCCCCCAATACCCAGTCACCTCCCACAATGTCTCATTTCCAGCACTGGGGACCACATTTCAACATGAGATTTGAAGAAGACAGATATACAAGTAATAGCAGCATGCCATTGGGTCTAGTGGGAAAAGGCCAGGAATGCTGTTAACAGACTCACACAATAAAGAATTATCCAGCTCAAGATGTGAAACATCTTGAAAACTGGCACTAGAGTAAGTGATGTGAAAACAGAGGAATGCTGGGAGTGGCCTTTGTGTATAAGCCAGGGAAACAAAAGCAAGGAGAGAGCTGAGAAAGAGCTATCTGCCCTCTCCTCATGGCTTTCACTGGGCAAATCTAACCTGAAGCTAGAACACAAGGAATCCACTAGGCAGACCACAGACATCAATCTCATAGGCACAGAGCAGGTGAAGGAGGAGTGGACCAGAGGGCACATAAGACACATCCTGTGCAGAGGGCACAAGCTGGGATGTGGTTCAGAACCATCAGATAAGGATCATTTTGTAAGGTTCAACCTACTAATGGAATCGGAAGGCAGGTAAGATATAGGTCCAATGAGAGAAGCCCCTTTATTTGGACTTCTAATGATATGCACAATTTTTTGCAGGGTTCTGATAATGTTTCCCCAAGTATGCTCTGTGGAACATGAGTATCTCAAATATTTATGGGTGTTGTGAGTGGGGCACAAGTTGACATTATCTAAATCATCTTGGAAGTGCTGCACTAAAGAATGTGAAAAAAGACTAATCAGAGAAGTGGATATCCCAATATTCACAGAAACTTTCTAGAAATGGATAGACTTTAAGCTGGTTCCCAAAACTAATTGACTGAAGGAAGAAATTGCACATGAGTCATCTCATAAACCAGCACTCTAAGGGCATATGTTTGGAAATATTGACATCTATCTTGCTGGAAAGATAAATTTTG
>NW_006955029.1:3138-3950 GCF_000164805.1 Carlito syrichta
TAAGATTGATTTATGGGCATGCCTTCCCACACCATGCTGAATGTTCAGCAGTGTTTGACAAAAATTGGAATAACCCTCATTCCCTACTCTCCCTATTTCCCTTATCTTGCCCTGAGAGACTTTTTTTTCACTTAATGTAAAAAAGTCCTCAAAGGGAAACCTTTTTGCCAATGTGGAAGAGGTAAAACAAAAAACAGCAGAAGCACTAAAAGGCATCCAAATTGACAAGTCCTAAAACTCTTTTGAACAGTGGAAAAAGCATCTTGATAGTTGTATTGCACCAAACAGAGTAATTTCAAGGTGACTGATGTTTTAACATATAAGAATAAACACACAAGTTTTGATCTCTCCTTGTAGATACAATGCCCACCCATTGCAGCATGCTCATTAGCGATTTGCCCTCCAATCAATTTTATCAATTTTGGTCACCCTAGAGTGGTGACGCAAATTTTAGCCTCCTTTAAAATCTTTTACATTTAAGACTCCATTGGCATCATTGATTCATCTCTGGGGAGATAGCCTCTTCATTTTGGTCTCTAATATGTATAATTCTGAATCTCTAGGTTAAAAACAGTGTGGAACAGAAGTAAGCCCCCACAATTGAAGGAACTTGGTTCTCTTCTGTCTTTCTTGCCTCCTGCATCTGCTCTCTTCTCCTCTTGAGGCCAGTATTCAAAACAGGGCTAACCTTTAGAACTGAAATCTAGCCGTGATGGAAATCAAGTAAACTGTTCAGAAGAGACAAAGCCTATTTCTAATTGATTTTGGCCAAATTTACAATTCAACTCTTTCAAATGAATGCAAGGTACATG
>NW_006955030.1:0-736 GCF_000164805.1 Carlito syrichta
CTATCCTCAATGCCAAAAATCGACTGGGCATCTTGATAAGGGCTAAACAAGAATCAGGATTTCAAAGCAGGAATCTGGGGAATGGGAGACCTCATATGCAGGAAACTACAGGGCGCTTTCTACAGAAGAATAAAGAATTGGGTTTCCATGAGTCTTCAATTCCAAAATGTACAGGACGTCCTGCTAAGTTCTACAAAACTCTGAACTTCGACGTCCCCACATTTTTCTGAGCTGTTTCCTACTTGGATATTATTAATCAGTCATTCCAGAAGACCAGCAACATTCTGGTCCTCTCGATAGTTTAAATGGTATTATGGCACTAGAAGTCCATTTAGATTCTGGATCCTCTAACGCCAAATTCCAGGACACAAGTAATCATCTCGGTTCTTTTGAATGTGAGCCCTGAGTTCAGGGTTAAGTCGTAGGCAAGAAACATCTGGTAGTGCAGCTATTCGGAATTAGGAACTTGAGTTTAGATATTGCACCATTTTTAGAAGTTAATTTTGGGAGGGCACCAGGTTCCTCGCTTCCAAGTCTACAGTACATTCTGGAGTATTTCCATTGGGAGCCAAGAATCTGGACTTCCAGGGCACCGGGAACCATTTGGTCATATTTGCTGAGAATGAAGCATGAATCTGGGACACTATGTATTTCAGAAAGCTTTCTACTCATGTTACCAATGTGGAACAAGGAAAATCAGTTTCCATGTGACCAGCAAACTTCTGAGCAGTTGCTA
>NW_006955031.1:0-430 GCF_000164805.1 Carlito syrichta
GAAGTATGAGGTATTTATCACCAGTCATGATGCAAAAATGAGGACAGAGAGACTGTGTGTGTGTGTGTGTGTGTGTGTGTGTGTGTGTGTGTGTGTGCACGTGCGCATGTGCACATGCACGCTTGTTCCAAATGTCCTTTGTAAAAGGAAAAGGGAGGCTTTAGTGATGACTGTGGGAGCAACTGTTAATGATGACAGTGAATTTGAATAATTTGATAAATGTCTAAAACCCATCCCAAGCAATTCAGAAATTATACCCAGTTTTCTGAACTACAATTTCCAGGCTCTTTCTAGCATAACAAATATAATCATATATAAATATTTGAGTATGTTTCATTTATGGGTAAATAAAAGTGTATCATACTACGCATAATGGCTGACACCTGTCATCCCATAGTTTTTGGGAGGCTGAAGTGGAAGAATTGCTTGA
>NW_006955032.1:0-558 GCF_000164805.1 Carlito syrichta
GGTAAGAGCTTCCAGTTGAGCCTGGCTCTGCCATCCCCCTCTTGTTCTGATAGAGAGAGAGGACTAGGGTGATGCACCTCAGACCCGCAGCTGTCATTCCCACCCTCTGGACAATGGAGAGGCCAAGGAGTGTTTACCCCTTGGCTCCAACAGCAGATAACTCAGTGACATGCCATTCGTTTGCTATGCTAGCAATTCAATTTCTTTAGCTGGTTTTTGTTCCATGCCTTTAGTCTTATCATGTGGCTCCCCAGCTGTCCCTGCATTTGACTGTCCAGTCACTTAGGTCTCCAACCATCTGTGCGTTCTCCACTCATCCATTATCCTTCCTTCACCCAACTCTTTGTCCATCCATCTATCCACTTCCTCATTGCTCATCCAGCTCATCTTGTTACCAGCAGTCCCAGCCCCTGGCACAGTGATCTGGAGCTGGTTGGGGAAATGCCCACATTGGTCTCTCTAACCTTGATGATAGTACCGCCAGGGGCAATCATTCATGTCACCCCACCACACGTTACAAATGTCAGTGTAGAGGGCCATGCTAGCCTCCGTGTGGGG
>NW_006955033.1:0-793 GCF_000164805.1 Carlito syrichta
GGCTAGCCAGCCAGCTTAACTAACTAGCCACCTAGCTGACCAGCCTGCTAACCAGCCAGCTTATATTGCCAGTCACCTAGCTAGCCAGCTGGCTCTCTAGCTGACTTAACAAGCTGACTTAAGTAGATAGACATCCAGCTAGCCAGCCAGCTTAGCTAACTAGCTACCTAGCTAGCCACATGGATAGCCACTTGAATTAACTAGCAGAATGAATGAGCTAGCCAGCTGGCTAGCGAGCTGACTCAACTAGGTAACTGAACTTGTTAGCCAGCTGATATAGTTAGCTTACATCACTAGCTAACCAGGTGGCTAGCTAGATGACTTAACTAGTTAACTACATACATATCCCGCATATTTGCCAGCTGACTTAACTATTTAGCTAAGCAGGTATCCAGCTGGTCAATGAGCTGACTTAAATAGGTGACCTAACTAGCTAGACAGCTTGCTAGCCAACTTACTTATCTAGTTGACTTAACTAGCTAGCCAGCTGATTTAACTAGCTAGCTACCTAGCTAGCCAGCTGACTTTATTAGCTGAAATAACTAGCTACATACCTAGCTAGCTAGCTAGCTGACTTATCTAGCTGACTTAACTGTCAGCTAGCTGGCATGACTAGCTTATTTATCTAGCTAGCTACCTAGCTAGGCAGCGGAATTAACTAGCTGAAATAAATAGATAGCCAGCTGTCTAGCCATCTGACTTAACTAGCTTTTTAACTAGCTAGCGAGCTGGCTAGTCAGCTGACTTAACGAGGTGACTTAACTAGCTAGCCAACTGGTTATCCAGCTGACTT
>NW_006955034.1:0-404 GCF_000164805.1 Carlito syrichta
CAGGATAAGGGAGGAAGACAGAGGAGAAAAATAAGAGGAGAAGAAGCTGAATAACAAAGTATTTCCTCCCCTGCCTCCAGAATGTCAGCCCTTCTCTCTGGCACACATCCTAAACTTATCTTGTGCATATATTCCACCTTGGTCTCTTTCCCTAGCTATTTTTGAAACTGTATGGAGGCACCTGAAAACATTTAAAATAGAACTATCATACAATCCCGCAATCCCACTCAAATATATATATAATCATTTCCTGTATAACACACACACACATATGGGGGGGAGAGAGAGAGAGAGAGAGAAGAGAGAAGAGAGAGAGAAGAGAGGAGAGAGGAGAGAGAGAACAATATTTTTCAGCCATAAGAAAGAAAAAAATCGTGTTATTTATGGTCCTATAAGCTAAGCAA
>NW_006955035.1:0-544 GCF_000164805.1 Carlito syrichta
GAAAATGGAGAGAAGACCTGTTCCAAATTAATAATAACAGTATTTTGGTGCTTTGAAAACCAAAAATAAAATATCCTGGATCTAATGATGACCTATCTTTGCTGTTAATTAATCAGATCTTCTCAAAATAGAGTTCAGCAGGTGGAAACAATTACCAGTTAACTTTCCTGTGTTTATTACTCTTTGGAGATATAAATTCAGTTACTGGGCTCATTTTATAGTATGTGCTAAAAGCTAATATCAAATAAATTATAAACACAGATTTTTTTTTTTTTGAGTTGGAGTCTCACTCTTTGTTGCCCAGACTGGAGTGCAGTGTCATGATCACGGCCACTGCAGCCTCAACCTGCTGGGCTTAGGTGATCCTTCTGCTTCAGCCTTCCAAGCAGCTGGAACTACAGGCACATGCTTTTAAAAGCTACAGGTGCACTTAAAAAAAGGTTTCCTTTAAAGAAACATTTATACTGCATCAAATAATATAAACTAAATAGCAAAAAATGTGAAAGCCTATACATTGAAGACAACAAAATATTGCTGCAAGTAA
>NW_006955036.1:0-358 GCF_000164805.1 Carlito syrichta
CACCAGTCCCAGACGTGCCCCGACCAACTCTCTCCAGGGCCCTCCTGGAGCCCTAGGCCCTAAAAGTCCCCGGCCCTCTCACCCCAGAGCCCTTCGTAAGCCCCATGCACAGAACTCTGGCCCACTCACCTCAGGTACCTGCTGGAACCTGGGCCCTGAGCACCAACCCTCTCACATCAGGGCAATCCTGTAGCCCTGGGTCCAGAACCCAGGCCGTCTCATTCAGGGGACCTACTGGAACACCGGGCCCTGAAGGCTGGCATTCTCATCACTTGGCCCTCCTGGAGCCCTGGCCCAGAGCCCTGGACTCACCATGGGGTCCTCCTTGAGCGCTGGGCCTGGAACCCAGGTCCTCTCA
>NW_006955037.1:0-3745 GCF_000164805.1 Carlito syrichta
GGCCAGGGAGATTCTAGGAGTTGACACGTGGCAGACCTTTATGAAGACCTGGTATATAACAGTACTGCTTTCCTTCAACAGCCACACCAGAGTCTTCTCAGATGGTCTTCAAATGACAATTTTTATCTGTTATAGCACAAATGTGTGAATTTTACCTATATATGCTAAATTTCAGAAACTGATTTTGCATATCTCATTCCACTGGACACTCACAGCTTGCCTTCAATGTCAAAACTCCATATCTTCAAGGAGGAGAGAGGCTGAGGGAGGGAGATTAAGGAAATTCCTTTAATCTCACTCAGAGAGAAAGTAGCAGGACCAGGATAGAAAAACAGGTGTGACTGCTGCAAATCTCTCTTTGCACTTGACGCAGCAGTGCACACATAGAGGGGAATCTCAGAAGTGTAGTACACATGTCCCTTGTTGATATATTATTTGGTTGGAGGTAGTTTAACATAACAGTTAATCAGCATATTCAATATACTATACCACTTCTTCCTCTAATTACAACAGTTCAATATTATGGATTGAATTAATAAAACCTAATTGTTTAGGATATTAAAGGTACAACAGAGATCTTTCATATTTCCTTGCAATACTGATTTTACTGTAATCAATATGCTAAATGCATATCAGTTTCTACTAAAACTTTATATAAAATTTTCACGATACTAGTACATTTATGGCTATGATAGAACTGTTAATCTGTGTCAATCATGTTTGCTTTCATTTATCTATTCTGCAAACAGTTTCTAACTTATAACAGTCTCTAACTTATAATGCTCTTTTAATACACACAGTCAAAATCAATTACACATGTGTATATGTCTATAAAAATCAATGTTATATAGTAATCACATTCATTAAGAAAATACTTTATGCATTTGCATTGGCCAAATGGGAATGAGGCAACAGGTTTACTTTGATGAATCATAATAAGACAAGTTGCTTACTTTAGCTTTTTTAAATCACATATCAGTGATGCTCATTTTGTTTAAGTAATTGTGCAAGTCCTGCTAGTTTAGTATTATGAGGAGCAAAGGAGGAGGCAGTTGACACTAACTGGGGAAAAGGCTAGCCTTATTAAAACAAAAAAGAACTTAGCGAGGTTTTAAAAATAACTTTTTGAGTCTTGAATACTTGCTAAAATAAACTAAGGGTATTCAGAAATAGACATGGGAATTTTTTTGTTAAAAAAGATGATAACTTTTGAGATTCTTTACCTGTGAGACCATACTTGCTAATGTATCCTAAAACTACTTAGAAATAGACATGCATTTTTTTTTCCAATCAAGACAGAGTAAGCCGGGCTTGGTGGCTCAACCTGTAATCCCTCGCTTTGGGAGGCTGAGGTGAGTGGATTGCCTGAGCCCATGGGCTCGAGACCCACCTGGGCAACTTGGCAAGACCTCATCTCTACAATAAATCAAAAATTAGCTGGGCGTGGTAGCGCATGCCTGTAGTTCCAGGTACTTGGAAGGCTGAGGCAGGAAGGATCGTCGGAGCCCAGAAGGTCAAGGCTGCGGTGACCGGGAGTGGCCACTGCACTCCAGTCTGGGCGACAGAGTGAGACTCCAACTCAAAAAACAAAAGAAAAAAAGGCAGAGTAATAGGAACTATACTTACTTTCTACTTTTTTTAAAGATAAAATATCTTTCAATTTATGAGAAATATTTTACTATTTAAGTGATTAATTACAAAAAACCCCAATAATACAAATTAGAACACCATCCTTTGACAATCACATATTATTCATTTTAGTTTCCATAAGCCAGTTTCAATAATAATGCACGTGTACCAAATCAACAAGTGATAATTTTAGACTGTTTTAGATGAAATTATATTTTAAGATTGTAAATTTGCATAAGTAAATATTAACATTAAACATACAAGTTCAGTTAATCATTCATTTATTTATTTATTTTGAGAAAGCAGGATTTATTGAGAGGACAGAGAAGCTCCCACAGTGAGAAGGGACCCGAAGGGGTTGCCCAATCATTTATTTTTAAGATCATTTATTTTCTATAATTCCCAAACCTATTGCTATCAGAAAAATAATTGCAAAGAACTCGTCTCATAAGACTATTACTGGGCCAACCTGTATAAAGGAGATACCGGAGTCATTGATACTACTCAGATGGAATTCTGGAAAAGTCTTTTTAAAGACCATGTGTTCAATAATCAACATCTCAGAAAAGAAGTGGATTACACTGCAATTGAAATATTTTAATATAATAGAAAACCAAATCACCAGACATGAGCTATCTTTCAGCTTTTGTTTAAAATCTCAAGGTGAATGCTTGAAAATTCTCAAGTTGCATGTATAACTGAGTAAGAAATTAACTCACAGATTCACACTTGCCTATTGCTCAAAACTTTGACAAACGGTTCTCTCTTTTCCAAAGTTCCTCCCTGGGTCGAACGAAGGCCAAGCAAGGCCATCTCCCCATTCTCCATGCTGTGATGGAGCCTACTGCTCTAATGATTCTAAGGGCTATATGGTGCCAAGCCCTGGAGACGTGTTGGGAGATGAGGGGTGAATAGATGCTTCCCAAAGAGTAATGGCCGACCATTGGCTCTCTAACAAGCATAGTCACTTTTGAGCTTTGCTGAACCTTGATAAACTATACTTACTTTCTACCAAGATTTATATATATAAATTAATCTTTATATATATTTAAAGATTGATTCTGTGACTGTTTCAGCATACTTTGAGAGAATTACTCAACCATGACCCATCAAAGGGAAATGTAAACAGACCCTGGTGCACCCCCTGAGGTGAAGACATGGAACTGAGAGTACAGACGGAATCTGTAGATTCATTAAAATAACTCAAATATTCCACAAACAACATCAGAAACAGAAAAAAATTTGAACAATTACATTTAGAACAAAATGGCACATCAAACAATTGGCAGATTAAACCCAACATTATCCAATCACTGACATTAAATATAAATGACATAAACACTCAAATAAAAGGCAGAAAAAGTAGGATTTGATGGAAAAGAAAAACCCAATATTATCGGCGTACTAGCATTTTTTAAAATTAAAATTATATAGATGGATATAAAGAAAAATGAAGGAAAAATTTACAAAATGTTAACTGCAAGCAAAAGGAAGCTGAAATGGTTGTACTATTTTAAAATATATTTCAAGGCAAAGAATAGTAACAGGAATATCAAAGGTAATTTCACCATAATCGAAATGTTATTTCATCAAGAGTACACATGTTAGTGTTTATGCTTAGAACACCTCAAAATATATGAGGCAAAACTTTTTTGACTACTAGGAGATACAGAAAAATTTCAATTACAGTAATATTTCAATATTTCAATAATGGATCATAAAGTTGAAAGAAAATTGGAAAAGACAGAAAAATTTTAAACATAATATAAAATTTCTAGAACACCCCATAGAGATTTGCAAACCATGAATCAAAATAGATTATATTCTGAACCATGAAGCAATGGTGTCATTAGAGCTAAGTAGAGTCAAGGTGACAGCTGGCACCAAAATCAATAGTGAAAAGCTGAAAGTGTCTGCATTAAGATTGGGAATGAGACAAGGATGCCCGCTCTCCAACCTATATTCATCATAGCGCTGGAAGTTCTAATCTGATCAATTACACAAGAAAAATAAAATAATTAGATGCATAATTGTATAAATGAAGTAAGATTGTTTCTGTTTGGAAATGACATAGTCTTACATATGTATATATAAAACCTAACAGAGGCCACCAAAA
>NW_006955038.1:0-886 GCF_000164805.1 Carlito syrichta
CCAGATTCCTACTTCTAAAACCTAATTAGTGGTTACCTGTTAGAAAGGTGGCCTGTAGTTTTTGGATTGAGTACTCATGTAACCAAAATTCCTTATACTTCTTTAGCAATATGACGTGTAGTTTCCTGTTTATGACGACTCCCATTATCCAGATTCCTACTTCACTCTGCAGGATGCCGAGATATTTCCTGGTGATTGAGAATTACAGTTGTTTGGGTATCAAGAGAAAGACTCCCATAATGTTCGTGGGAACTCGAATCCAAGCTTCCTGGTTCCCCTTAACAAGACCTCCCCAAAATGTAGAATCTTCAAAACCCAACATCCCAATTCTGCCCTGCCAGCCCACAAGAATTTTCTGTATTTGAGATCACCTGAATCGAGGGAATTTGTACCAGTATGCCTTTTCATTCTGGGGAACATGATTATGGTGGTAGATGTTCCTAGGACACAAAAGGATTTGTAGTGGCCAGATCCTTGATTACAACTAACAAGATTACCAGAAAGCTCCTGTGGATCTGTAAGAACAGATATAGCGTATCCTGAGAGCAAGTAGCTCTGAAAAATGTAGGGACCCAGAAGCCCAGATTGCTGATTAAACCTTATCAAGAGGCCCTGTAGATTCCAGTTAATGAGAACTCCTAGAACCGGATTTCCTTTTCGTTCTCAGCAAGATGCCCTGATTTTCCCTTGTTATGTGGATACCCAAACTGTGTATACAAATAGACAGATGCCACGAAGTTTCCTAGGGATTTGGGTTCCATGGATTCTTCATGACCCTTAAAAGTACGTAATAAATATTTGGCAACCTCAAAAAACCAGACCCCTATCTGAATAGACGGACATACGGAAGTTTTTAGCGTTGCGAGGTGCATCTTAAGACGAGAGT
>NW_006955039.1:0-858 GCF_000164805.1 Carlito syrichta
CAGGATGCCGAGATATTTCCTGGTGATTGAGAATTGCAGTTGTTTGGGAATCAAGAGAAAGACTCCCATAATGTTCTTGGGAACTCGAATCCAAGCTTCGTGGTTCCCCTTAACAAGACCTCCCCAAAATGTAGAATCTTCACAACCCAACATCCCAATTCTGCCCTGCCAACCCACAAGAATTTTCTGTATTTGAGATCACCTGAATCGAGGGAATTTGTACGAGTATGCCTTTTCATTCTGGGGAACATGATTATGGTGGTAGATGTTCCTAGGGCACAAAAGGATTTGTAGTGGCCAGATCCTTGATTACAACTAACAAGATTACCAGAAAGTTCCTGTGGATCTGTAAGAACAGATATAGTGTATCCCCAGAGCAAGTAGCTCTGAAAAATGTAGGGACCCAGAAGCCCAGATTGCTGATTAAGCCTTATCAAGAGACCCTGTAGATTCCAGTTAATGAGAACTACTAGAACCGGATTTCCTTTTCGTTCTCAGCAAGATGCCCTGATTTTTCCTTGTTATGTGGATACCCAAACTGTGTATACAAATAGACAGATGCCACGATGTTTCCTAGGGACTTGGGTTCCATGGATTCTTCATGACCCTTTAAAGTACGTAATAAATATTTGGCAACCTCAAAAAACCAGACCCCTATCTGAATAGACGGACAAACGGAACTTTTAGTTTTGCGAGGTGCATCTTAAGACGAGAGTTACACACAAACATGGCGAGAAGATTCTTTGGGCCCTAGAGTCTGCCCTTTGTGTCCCGAGTTAACCAATGGACTTGTAGGAACACATTATCGGTTATCAGTATGAGATTACCAGAGGGTTGCTGAGGATATATAATGAAAAC
>NW_006955040.1:0-824 GCF_000164805.1 Carlito syrichta
AAGTCTCTTTCCATATACAGTTTCAATGGAAGGACTTTGGACCTCTTAAGTAAAACTTAAGTCCCTTTAAGGTATACTTAACCCGGCCTAATTATGTAAGTCAGAGGCCCAAAACCTCGAGTTGTGTGTGCACATGATTTTGAGTGTGTGTGTGTGTGTGTGTGTGTGTGTGTCTGTGTATTGGTGTATTGGAGACCAAAGGCACACAAGTTCAGTTAGAAGATACCTTATTTGAGACACTCCACCATGGAGAGGGGAAGAGACTTGCATGTACCATAACATGGACTGTCTCTGGCTGGACTGATAACCTGAAACCCAAGCTCTGGGCTGCATCTCTCTAGTCTTGAGACTGGGAGAATGGCCTGTGCCATGTCCAGTTACTTCTCTTTCCCTTACAGATTTGACTCAATGGCCCCTGTCTTTTCTAGATGTGATGTACACAAAGACTTTTTGTGTTATCTGCCTCTGTTCACATGTCTTTGTTCTTTGACTCAACTGTGGAGGAAGAATTGATATGGATGATGGCTGGTGTGTTTTGAGCTAGATTTTATGCAAAATATTCTTTTCCAGGGACTAGAATACAGAAATAAGTACATTTATAACTTTACATGTCGAGCCCCGAGTCTCTGTGTGAAATCAGAGTGTCAGAGATGACAACCTAGAGTAAACTAATAATAATATCCTAAGACTCCAAGAGAACAGACCACCTCTTTTGACTATGGGAACCCTAGAGAAACATGAAGCAATAAATTCTAGGTTGTGACAGAACAGGTTTGACACACTTATACTCCTCTCCCTTTTGGAGGTTAGACTCAAATGACTGA
>NW_006955041.1:0-810 GCF_000164805.1 Carlito syrichta
AAATATATGAGGCAAAACTTTTTTGACTACTAGGAGATACAGAAAAATTTCAATTACAGTAATATTTCAATATTTCAATAATGGATCATAAAGTTGAAAGAAAATCGGAAAAGACAGAAAAATTTTAAACATAATATAAAATTTCTAGAACACCCCATAGAGATTTGCAAACCATGAATCAAAATAGATTATATTCTGAACCATGAAGCAATGGTGTCATTAGAGCTAAGTAGAGTCAAGGTGACAGCTGGCACCAAAATCAATAGTGAAAAGCTGAAAGTGTCTGCATTAAGATTTGGAATGAGACAAGGATGCCCACTCTCCAACCTATATTCATCATAGCGCTGGAAGTTCTAATCTGATCAATTACACAAGAAAAATAAAATAATTAGATGCATAATTGTATAAATGAAGTAAGATTGTTTCTGTTTGGAAATGACATAGTCTTACATATGTATATATAAAACCTAACAGAGGCCACCAAAAATTGTTAGAATTAAAAATGAATTCAGGAAAGTTACAAGACATTTAATAAATACATAAAATTAGATGGGGTTTTCATACACACACAAAAAAACCTTGAGAGTGAAATTAAGCAAACAATCCCATTTTCAAAACAATAAAAAATAATAAAATATCTGGGAGTAAACTAAGTTTGGAAGTAGAAAGAATATACAATGAAAACAGTGAAATATTGAAAAAAGTAAGAAAGAAGTAAACAAATGGAATGACATCTTGTTCAAAATTGGAAGACATATTGTTAAAATGTCTGCAGTAACCAAAGCAATCTACGTATTAGTATCATCTGAA
>NW_006955042.1:0-681 GCF_000164805.1 Carlito syrichta
CAAACCTTATCAAGAGACCTTGTAGATTTAGGCGATTGATAACTCCATGAACCGGATTCCCTTTCCGTTCTCAGCAAGATACCCTGATTTTCCCTGTCCATGTGGATTCCAAAAGTATGTATACAAAATGCAGATGCCCAGGGACGTTTCCTAGGGACGTGGATTCCATGAATCCTGGTTACATTTTAATAATTCGTACTAAATATTTGGCAACTGCAAAACCCTCTTCCCCTCTACAAATAAAGTAAAAACGGAAATTTAAGGATTATCAAGTTCATCTTAAGACCAAAGTTACATTCAAATACGGTAAGATGATACTTTTTTTCCAGGAAACTGGCCTTAATAGTCCCGAGGAACCTAAAGGACTTGTACTACCAGATACCCGATTAAAACTCTCAAGAGGACCAGAATGTTGCTGGAGTCCTGAAATGACTGATTCATAATACCCACAAGCTAAATATCTCCACAATATGAGATGAGCTCGAAGCCTTGATTCTTGTTTATTCCGCAGCGAGACACCCTGAGAAGTTTTGGATTGTGGACTAGTGTATCACAGATTGCTTATTCTTCCTTAGTGAGGGGCCGTGTAATTTCCTGTATATGAGGACTCCCTTTCCCCAGATCCGGTTTGGAAACCCTGATTCTTGTTTGCCATAAGCAAGATGTCATGTAGATATTGTG
>NW_006955043.1:0-639 GCF_000164805.1 Carlito syrichta
GGTCATAGGACATGGCTGATAATTGGCAACTGGTGTTTTGTTACACCACCTGGTAGCAGGAAGAAACAAAATGAAACCTGTAAAGGTCAACTTCCCCATAATAAAAAGAAAAAACCTGATGCAAACATTTAGTGTGTAACATGGGATACATTTTGTGGGTAGGGGGGTCAGTAAAAAAACTATATAAGCTTGTAAGAATTGAATAAAAATTGGCAGAGTCTTGAACTCTCCCCAGGAAGAGGATTCCTGTCGTCTTCGTCTTTTCTTTTTCGCCACTTCCTGATTCTCCCCAGTCAGGCCCTGACTCTCTCATTGGAGCTGGACTCAAACAACCATTCTAGCATAAAATGGAGAAACAAGGTAATCGTGTAGAGGAAACTTTAATTCCTCTTTTAGAAAGCATGTTCATCAAAATACTTATGAACAATTTTTTTCTTTAATTTCACTCTGACCCATGTTTATATCGCAACTCTAAAACTGCTTACCCTTCTTAGTTTTGCTCTACCGAGGGGTCTGTAGCATCCTAGGCAAGGTTTTATCTGTTGAGATTAAAGAAGGTTTAACATTCAGGGCCCGATTCAGACACCACTTGCCAGAGTCATGCTCTTGCAGCTCATGGTTTCCTGAATGAGGAACGGC
>NW_006955044.1:0-784 GCF_000164805.1 Carlito syrichta
ATGGGTAAATATGTTGAAGGAATTCCCCCCACAAAAAAAAAAACACTCACAAAAGCCAAATTCAGCCTCTCACAGCAATGCTAGCTGGTACACTGATGCCAATGTGTTCCTAGAGCAATTACCTAGCGAGAATATCCTGTACTACAAGGCGCCCGCCCTCCAAAAAATAATTTCAGAGTTTTTTGTACTCCCTTATATATCTCATTTCTCCAGAGCATGTTAAAAAAATCTCCAAGCCAGGCTCGGTGGTTCAGCCTATAATCTCATGCTTTGGGAGGCTGAGTTGAGTGGATTGCCTGAGCCCGTGGGTTTCAGACCCACCTGGGCAACTTGGCAAGACCTCATCTCTACAATAAATCAAAAATTAGTTGGGCATGGTAGCGCACGCCTGTAGTTCAAGCTACTTGGAAGGCTGAGACCAAAGGATCACCAGAGCCCAGCAGGTCGAGGCTGCAGTGGCCAAGAGCAGCCACTGCACTCGTAATTGTGGCGACTGAGTGAGACTCCAATTCAAAAAAAAAAAAAAAAATTTCCAAATGAGATTTAATTACCAAGGCGCTCAGGAAGATTCAGTATAAAGATTTCTGAGCTGGGCTCGGTGGCTCAGCCTGTAATCCCACACCTTTGGGAGGCTGAGGTGAGTGGATTGCCTGAGCCCGCGGGTTCGAGACCCGCCTGGGCAGTAGGACATCATCTCTAAAATAAATAAAAAAATCAGCCGGGCGTGGTAGAGCATGCCTGTAATTCTGGCTACTTGGAAGCCTGAGGTGGAAGAATCGCCGAA
>NW_006955044.1:2277-3047 GCF_000164805.1 Carlito syrichta
TCTCACATGCATGACTGATGCCCTGAAGTGCTTCTCCTCTTCCAACGCAAAATTAAGAAAAGTCCTCTTTCTAACTCTGTCCATGTAGCTTTCCTTCTCTCCTCTCCCATCCTCTGTCTGTCCCAAGCCTTTGTCCTGGAGTTCACTTGGATTCTATGCTCACTTCAATATTCCCCTTGCCCCACTCCACAGAAGAGTGGACTCTGCTGCATCTCTCATCCCCACCTCCCAATGAAAAAGCATTATCAGCCGGGCTCGGTGGCTCACCCTGTAATCCTGTGCCTTGGGAGTCTGAGGTGAGTGAATTACCTGAGCCTGCAGGTTTGAGACCCACCTGGGCAACTTGGCGAGACCTCATCTCTACAATAAATCAAAAACTCAGCCAGGCGTGGTAGCATATGCCTGTGATTCCAGTTACTTGGAAGGCTGAAGTGGAAGGATCACCACAGCCCAGTGGGTCGAGGTTGCAGTGGCCGGGAGCGGCCACTGCACTCCAGTCTTGGTGACAGAGTGAGACTCCAACTCAAAAAAAAAAAAAAGAAAAAGAAAAAGCATTCTCTATTTGTTTGGCACAGTTTCTATTGACAACCATCTTGTAACAAGGTGAGGGTCAATCTGAAACCAAGAAGGGAAGGGCCCAGGAGAAGAGCCCTGAGGTCCTGATTTTCCTATGCCTGCAGCCCATCCTACTCATGGAGTTCCAGAAGTGTGAGGTGATTAAGATTGTTCAAGACCATTTGAATCAGACTTCTCTTGTAAGCAAAGCCATC
>NW_006955044.1:4543-5560 GCF_000164805.1 Carlito syrichta
CAAGTTGCCAGAACTGCAGGCATGCGCTATTACACCTGGTTAATTTTTTGATTTATTGGAGAGATGGTGTCTTACCATGTTTCCAGGCTGGTCTTGAACCGGGAGGCTCAGGCAATCCTCTTGCTTCAGGCTTCCCAAGTGTTGAGATTACAATCTTAAGCCATTGCACCGAGCCCTTTTTCTCTTTTTATAAGTGCATTAATCTCATCTTGAGGGCCCACCCTCATAACCTAGTCAAGCCCAAATTCTCTCCTAAAGGCTTCATTTACAAATGCCATCAAACTGGAGGTAGGGTTTCAATGCCTGAATTTGGGGGTGACACAGACCCTCAGTCTATTGCAAGAAGGAATAAATTATAGTGAGTTTTTGGAAAGTCCATGCCAATCTATATTCAAATATTGTATTTCTTTAAATCTTGTTATTTGTCATAATGATATTTGATGCCAAAAATATCATGTGTAGTAATATGTGTTTAGAATCTTATGCTAAATTTTAAAAAAAAGTAATATTGACAGAACCTTCTTTTCAGACCTACATGTCATTTATACATTTCACTGGATAGTTTAGCTATTAAAACTATCTACCATAAACCAATGACTGACTATTTTATTTGATAGTCCTCAGCTGGCAGAATATGGCCAGTAAATCAGACCGTGTTAAAGAATACACTCATTGTAAAAAAGAAAATGACAAAGGAAGGAATAAATGAGTAGAGAAAAGTTAGCTGTGGTTGGAGAGGAGTTGGGAATGGGGAGAAGGAAGGTCAGCAGATAAAAGAGGATAGAACACTCCAGAAAGTAGAAGGACTTATTGTACTAACCTGAGGATGCTGAGAAGATGAATGAAATGTGCACAATGTGCTTTGAACTCCCTGCTCAGAAAGCAGATGCCAAGTAAAATGAAATTCTATTCATTGTGTTTCTTACCAGGCATACAAAAGACCACTTAGTCATTTCATCATTGAACAATGCTCTATTATCAAAATGAAACTATATCTGCCTTCACCCAAAGTATTTG
>NW_006955045.1:0-563 GCF_000164805.1 Carlito syrichta
TGTTTTAGAAGTAGGAATCTGGGTAATGGGAGTCCTCCTATACAGGAAACTTCACTGCCTACTGCTAAGTAATAATAAGGAATCTGCGTTACTCATGTCCTCAATCCCAATAAAACTTCAGGTCGTCTTGCTATGGGCTAAACACGAATCAGGGTGTTTTCAAGCATGAGTCTGGGGAAATGGAATTCTTATATAAAGGCAACTACATGACCTTTTGCTAAGAAAGAATAAGGAATCTGGGTTACACGGGTCCTCAATCCCTAAAATCTACAGGGCATCTTGGAAAGGAGAAAAAAGAATCAGAGTTTTGAAGCAGGATCTATGTAATGAGAGTCCTAATATAAAGGAAAATACACAACCTTTTGACTAGGAAGAAAAAGAATCGGGGTTATCGCAGTCCTCAGTCCTAAAATTCAACAGGCCATCTGCTGAGGGCTAAAAGGATGAGGGTTTAGAAGCTGCAACATAGGTAATAGCCATCCTCATATACAGAATCTACACGATCTCAAGCTAAAAGAGAAATAAGAAACCTGTTAACACGGGATCCTCCGTCACATTATCTA
>NW_006955046.1:0-921 GCF_000164805.1 Carlito syrichta
TGACCCCCAGTTCAGGGAGAGTGTACTCCCATTTTCTAAAAAAGGAAGTGGCACTCTGAAAAATCATCAGTCTGCATCTGCCCACCTATTTTAATTTCTTCAGTCTCACCCCAACTATTTACCATCCCTTTGGCTATAAAACTACCCATTGTCCCGAATTTATGACACTCCATGATCAACAGCAGGGGTCCTGTGATAAAACTTCCTGTCATGGTTCCTCCAGTGACCCCCACTCTAGTGTGCTACCTTGTCCACTTCATTATCCAAGCCTACCTTGTCCACTTCATTATCCAAGCCAACCTTCAACTCCAGGGCTTTAGGTACCACCCCTCCTTCTAAACTGTCAGCACCAGTGTCCCCCTCTACCCAGGAATGGTCCCCAATTCACACAGAGTACCCGAGGCCCCACTGCTCAACATGGGTGGTGCACTGGAGAATAGCACTATAGATCTGTAGGAGTCCTCTAGTCTCCCTTTGAGTAAAAACACCAGGGAACCACCCAGCCAATTTGTTCCTTGTGACTCTAGAGTAGCCTGCATTGTTGATCAAATATTTGGAGACACCTGGCCAGAACAATGGTGCCTATGGTATAAAGATGAAAAACAGCCATTGGGGCACCGTGGCACCTGCTAAGAACTTCGGAAAACACCATTACATAGATAACAAAAAAGTCTCTTTCCATATACAGTTTCAATGGAAGGACTTTGGACCTCTTAAGTAAAACTTAAGTCCCTTTAAGGTATACTTAACCCGGCCTAATTATGTAAGTCAGAGGCCCAAAACCTCAAGAGTTGTGTGTGCACATGATTTTGAGTGTGTGTGTGTGTGTGTGTGTGTGTGTGTCTGTGTATTGGTGTATTGGAGACCAAGGCACACAAGTTCAGTTAGAAGATACCTTATTTGAGACACTCCACCATGGAG
>NW_006955047.1:0-580 GCF_000164805.1 Carlito syrichta
CAACCGATTCGTACTATCCGCATTCTAAATTGCTCTGAAACATTTGGAAAACTCGAAGCCCTGTTTCTTGTTTGTGCCATAGCAGACACCCTGAAATTTTTTGGATTGAGGACTCGTACAACAAAGATTCTTTAGAGGCCGTGTAGTGTCCCGTACGTGAGGACTCTTTCCCTAGATTCCTGTTTTTCTTTTCGTTCTCAGTAAGATGCCCTTATTTTCCTCTCAATGTGTATTTCAAACTCTGTATACCAAAAGACAGATGCCCAGAAATTTCCTAGGGACGTGGAATCAATTATTCCACGTTAACTTTAAAAATAATTACCAAACTTTTGGCAAATATAAAAACCTTGTACCCACTCCAAATAAAAAGAGACATGGAATGGGAAGAATTACAGGGTTCACCTTAAATCCAGAGTTACATACAAATATGGCAAGAAGATTCTTTTTATCCTGGAATATGGAGATAGTTGTTCCGAGGAATCTAACAGACATGGAGTGCCCGATACCCGTTTTCAACTTTAAAAAGGACCAGAAGGTTGCTGAAGTCCTGAAATAACCAATTCGTACTATCCGCATTCTA
>NW_006955048.1:0-761 GCF_000164805.1 Carlito syrichta
AAAGAGATGTGGGAAAGCAGAGTGGCAAGGAGTGGTCGAGCACATGTGAGAAAAAACAGCAAAGCGTGATGTCATTGAGGTCAAAGGACAGAAGTTTGGGGAAAGTAGGGGTATTAGCAGTGTCAAAAGCTTCCAGAGCATCATAGAAAATTACACTTAGGTGCAAGAATATCTTCTATCCCCTTGGGAGAACAGTATTGTCTCCATAGTGCAGGAGACAGAAGTGAGATGAGGAAATGGAATTTTAAAAATGGGCATAATTATTTCAAAAGGTTTTCTGTTAGAGAAAAGAGAATATAGGGAGATAAAGAAGGATTCATTGGAGAGGATGTTGCTGCTGCTTTTGTGAGGTGGGGAAGTTTTGTTTGAATGCTGATAGATAGGGGTCAGTAAAGGGGCAAGACAGGAGGGGGTGGGATGACTAGCCCAGCAAGGCACTCAGGGAATATGACTGGGTGGATTCTGAGCACAGATAGAGAAATAAGTCTTGAAAAGGAGAAGAAAGAATGATTCTGTTTCTCTTAAAATAGACTAAGAGAACAGTATTTGAGAATATCCATATGATTGGATTCAACTGCAAATGGCATAAACTATGTAATTAGAGCTGCTTAAATAACATAGAAGTATATCCCTCTGGTTATAGAAATACTCAACTTTGCCTTTTAGATGAGGTATTGCCTGAACTCAGGGACGGAGGCCTTTTTGTCATTTGGACCTGCTGCACATGGTCTTCACTCCATGGTCTAAGATGGCAACATCTG
>NW_006955049.1:0-752 GCF_000164805.1 Carlito syrichta
CTTTCGTGCTGAAGTACATAAATAGTTTCAAAAATGAGTGTCCACACGACTCCAGAAAATAAAGAGGCAGGCAAACGGATGGCTCGGAGGAACCTTTGAGGGCAGACCAGCCAAGTAACGTGCCCCACTTAAATGACAACCCCAGGACTCATTGAGGCCAGTATGTCCTTTTCATTCGTGAGTAAGTGGCCACAAGGAGTAAGGATGCAGCTCCCAGGACTAGACTGGAGCAATTCAGACACAGAAGAACACCCTGAGCCAAAGTCGGCTTTCTCCCAGAAAACGAAGGACTGAGAGTTGAAATGTCTCCAGCGGCTCTTGGGCGATTGGCTGTTCTTGTGATCTTTTAACCACAGTGCCGGTCCCATTAAAGCACAGCCATTAAAGCACAGCCTCCGCCCGCATCAGAATGGCTCCATGCCAACGAGGGACAGAATGCACCAATCTGGAAATCAACCGGGTTCGGATGCCAAACCAATGCTCCGTGCACGGCAGGTACAACAGCCAGGTTCCCACGGGTTTATCCATCGCGTGTGGCGCAGGTAGGCCGGCAGGGCGCAAGGAGCTGAGGCCAAATCTGCCGCTGCCTAAAGGCTGAGCCGGCGCCAGCAGACCCGGGACGCACGGGCCTCCGGTGCCCACGCGGGGCACCACGGCTAGGGGCTGGCCCCGCGAACCCCACAACCACGCTCGCTCCACAGCTCGCAGAACTTCGCCAGCTCCGTGACCCCCCCGCCCCCACCTAGTCGCTA
>NW_006955050.1:0-743 GCF_000164805.1 Carlito syrichta
GAAGAGAAGGTTTCATTTTGTGAACCTTGAAAAGTTTATTGCCATCTGTGTTCACCAAGTTGGTGAACATAGTCCCCAGATCCCTGCTGCAGCTCAACTCACCTGCCTTTCTTTGCCTCTACTTGTCTTGTGATTTCCCCTTCATGTCCTCTAAGGGAGAAGCTTAAGGTAAGAACCCAGGGCCAGCCTTTGGTGACTTTATGAATCAGCAAAGTCTGCTGTAGTCATCCTTGTTCCTCCCTTCTACAAGTATAAGGTTCTTATTTACAAAGCCACTATACCACCAAATATTATATATACCATGTACTGTATATTACATTGTATAGACCATATAATGCCAGCTTTGCAGCACTGGCTTAAAAGTCATGTAGACCTTGGGTATTTGGACTCTTTCCTCCTATGTAAAATGAGGAAAATAGTATCTCATTCACCTCTTGATTTGTGTAAGGATTAAATCTGGTCATTTGTGGAACAGTGTAATAGAGCAGTGCCTGACAGCTCTTGTTACTGATGAACAAAAGTTGAACTGGGAAGTGGTAATAGTGTGAAATTTAGACTAGACAGAAAATTCTGGACATACCTCTTGTTTGTAGACTTCTCTTTTTTTCTAATTTTTTAGTACCTTTTCATCTTTGTTCTTTTCCTTCAGTTCTAGCTTTTCAGAGTTAAGTGTTGGGTGGATGGGGCAGGCATCAGAGAGAGAGAGAGAGAGAGAGAGAGAGAGAGAGAGAGAGAGAGAGAGA
>NW_006955051.1:0-8846 GCF_000164805.1 Carlito syrichta
TGTGTGTGTGTGTGTGTGTGTGTGTGTGTGTGTGTGTGTGTGTGTGTGTGTTTATGTGAAACTACTTTATTCAGGTATGATTGATGTGCAAAAGTTCTACGTATGGGAAGATAAGGTACATTAGCATAACCATCACCTCCAAAAGTTTTCTCCTACTACCTTTATTATTAATATTATTATATTTAAATGTCCTTAAGGACTGTTATGGGTTAAAGTATTTTCTAGCAAGACTCAAATGTTGAAACCCTAACCTCTAGTACCCCAGTACCCAGAATGTGACTTTTGGAAACAGAGTCATTGTAGATATAGTTAGTTCAATTAAGATGTCACACTGGAGTTGGGTGAGTCCATAATCCAATATAACTAGTGTTACAGAAAGGGAAATTTTGGACACCAAGACACAGGGAAAATGCCTTTTGGAGACTGGAATTAGACCACTACAAGTCAAGAAATGCTAAATAATGCCAACAAATTCAGCTGAAGCTAAAAGAGAAACATAGAACAGATTCTCCTGTGCTTAGAAGAAATTAACCCAGCTGACACCTTAACTTTGGATATCTAGCTTACGAATTTGTAAGAAAAGACATTTCTGCTATTTCAGCCACCCATTTTGTGGTATTTTGTTATGGCATCCCTGCCACAGTAATATAATAACTATTATTTAATTTGTATTTCCTTGTTTATTAATGTTGGTGTTTGGACATTCTCCTTTATGAAGTTCTCATCCTACGGACATTATCTCTATTTCTCTGATCTAGTATTAAAAGTACTTTAGTGGTCAGGTGCAGTGGTTCAAGCCTGTAATTCTAGCACGTTGGGAGGTCAGGATAAGAGGATTGCCTGAGCCCATGGGTTTGAGACCAGCCTGGGCAACTTGACGAGACACCATCTCTACACTATATCAAAAAATTAGCTGGCATGGTAGCGCATGCCTGTAGTTCTGGCTACTTGTAAGGCTGAGGCAGAAGGACAATCTGAGCCCAGCAGGTCACCACAGGGTGGCCATGAGCATGCCACTGTTCTTCAGCCTGGACGATGGAGTGAGACTTCACCTATTGTTGGGAGCCAGCCTTGGAGGTCCGCCTGATTGACATGGTCCTGACGAACTAATGACCTTGGGCCACATATTGAGTCCCGGGGGCTGTGACCCTTTTGTCTCCCACCTTTACTGTTGATATGGTCAAAGCATTTTGTATAGTCGAGCATGAAAAAGAACAGCAAGTTAATGAAAAGCATTTACAGTTAACTTTGGAACAACATTATTCATTCTTCCACTTCCCACTATATCTTTTGACCTTTTTAGTTTAGACAATTGTTGAACTTTGAAACACATTAAAGAGGCTTTTATTTAGTTATGAGTTTTAGGTGTTTTATTAATAAAAGTTTAATTATAATAATTATGATTATTAGATGAAAGATTTTAGAGTACAAATTTATAATAAGATTAATAGTAGAGATATAAGTTAGAGTTATTAAAGATAGGTTTTAGTTTAATCATAAGAGAATATAGGATAAGAGGTAAGAAATAAGTTTTTAATACAATAATTAAAGCATATATAGGTTTAATATGGTATTATAAATTATATTAAAGAGTTGTGATGTAAAGACTAGTAATGGAAATTATTTTAAAATATGAATAATATATTTAAAAGTATTTTTTGAGTTTTTAAGATGAAAGGTTCTGTGAAGGAATGCAGAGGTCTGCAGGAAAAAGATCAGAGAGACTGAAAAATTAAAAGCCTGGAAAAACTTCTCATACGTTGAAAAATATACATCTGGAAAAAAAAAAATGTGCACCTGCAGACCTTCCTAAAACACTTCACACACGAATTACTTAATAGCCCTGGGACCAAAACTGTCATCTTGGCCCCTAGAGATTTTGCTATAAAAAAACTTATTTCAACCAGGCTCGGTGGCTCAGCCTGTAATCCCACGCCTTGGGAGGCTGAGGTGAGTGGATTGCCTGAGCCCGCAGGTTCGAGACCCGCCTGGGCAGCAAGATCTCATCTCTACAATAAATCAAAAAATCAGCCAGGCGTGGTAGCACATGCCTGGAATTCTGGCTACTCAGAAGGCTGAGGTGGAAGGATCGTCAGAGCCCAGCAGGTCGAGGCTGCGGTGGCCGGGAGCGGCCACTGCACTCCAGTCTGGGCGACAGAGTGAGACTCCAACTCAAAAAAAACAAAGCAAAACAAAACAACAACAACAAAAAACTTATTTCCCCAGATTAAAAGTTTGATTTATAAGTTTTGGGAATTAGTAAAGGTTTTATAATAAGTATTAGTTTATAAAAATATGTAATGTTTACGTTTTAATGATGTAGTAAATGTAGTTAAAAGTGTTATGGTTTAGTAGAAAGGTTTAATGTTATAAGTTAACATTTTGGGTTGACAAATTGTGGAATAATGTTATTTTAGGATAACAATAGTTTACCAAAAATAATTTTAAAAGACACGATTAACCACTTTTAAAGAAAACATTAGCCAAGCATAAGGTAATGAGAGTGGGTTTTTTGCATGTTTTTCTTCATGCTTGGAAAAACACCTGTCAGGTGTGGAGGAGAATACGTCAGGCCTCCCCTCAAACACCGTGTCACATTTATGTGATTTCCTGCGATTAGTACATGATTTGTATTGTGTTTTTGTATATTTTTGTTTAGTTATTTCTTTGTAAAATGGTATATAAGCTAAGTGCTAACCAGCAATAAGTGGTTTCTAATCTGCTCACAACAAAACAGTTGTCCAAACTGTTCCTTTCAACAGCGACTCCATTCGTCCTTTGGGGTACTCTGGACCCAGCAGGAGCTGAACTCCCACAGGTGGCACCTGAACAGGGACCTGAAGATAAGCTTTCTCTTTTTTTTCCGGAATGGATAGGACCTTACCCAGGGTGTCACAGACCCCTCTGTAGAGACAAGCAGAGCTAGGAAGGGTAAGAAGTGTTAAGGGCAGTGATAAGGATCATGGGCCAGAGTGAGTCTAAAGAGAAAAATGTTTAACAGTATTTTAATAAATATGCTGTCTAAAAGAGAAATCAAGGTGTCTTCTAATCAATTGGCTAGTTTTTTGCATTTTGTCCAGGAACAATGTCCCTGGTTTCCAGAAGAGGGCACCATATATCTGGCTATTTGGGCTAAAGTGGGAGAGGAACTAAAGCTTTATTATACACAGCATGGACCTGAAATGTGCCGGCTGATACCTTTGCTTTGTGGAATATTATCAGAAATGCTTTAGATCCACAGCATGATTTTTCTAAATTCCCTGCTAAAGTTATTGATAAAGACATCCCTTTGCTGGCTACAGCCACGTCTCCAGCTGTTCCCAAGGCACCTCCTTTATACAGTGATAATTTATCCCCTGATGATGAGATATATTTGGAGGATGAAGCAGTTAAATACCATGAGCAAAAGTATCCTGATAAAGTGATTAACGTGTCTGTTTCTAAGCCCCCTGCAAAGGCTACATTAAGAAAATCAGAGTTTATGCCTGGGTATATACCTACAGTTAAAACTCACCAGGTTGGTATACAGGGAGCTAGGATGGAGGCCGAGAAGCCTATAAGGATGAGGTACAACATTTATTCTTTTGTTTTTCACAATTGGATATTCCAAAACAATTAAAAACTGATAATGCTCCTGCATATACGTCTAAAGCTTTTCAACATTTTTGTGCTCAATTTAACATATCTCATTCCACAGGAATTCCTTCTAACCCTCCGGGCCAGGCCTTAGTTGAAAAAACCCATCAAACTTTAAAAAATCAAATTATTAGACTACAAGAAGGGGAGTTTAAATATAGTTCCCCTCATCACATTTTAAGTCATGCTTTATTTGTGCTAAATCACCTTAATTTGGATTCTCTGGGTCATTCGGCTATAACCAGACATTGGAATCCAGAAAAAACTGTTAAACCTATGGTCAAGTGGAAAGATCTCCTTACTGGGCAGTGGAAAGTGCCTGATGTTTTGCTAACATGTGGGAGAGAATATGCTTGTGTTTTTCCTCAGGACTCTTCATCACCTATTTGGATTCCCGATTGACTTATTCGACATGTACACCCCAACACCACGGCCAAGACAGAGAACTGCCAGACGAGAGCCCAGTCCAACTCAGAATGATCCAGAAACTCAGATTGATCCAGAATCTCAGATTGAATCAGAACAAGAGGAGAAAAGAATTTTGGTCCCTAGGATGAGACGCCTCTCCTTACGAGGCAATCATCCTCCACCTATTCACATGCATCATATTTTGCGCCCTCCTCGTTCCCATTCTTCTTTTTATCATCAGGATCCGCCCCAGCAAACTTCAAACGGTTGACGTCATCTACTAGGCGCTGACGTCTCTCCCCACTTGGGGACAGATTTAGGCTTTGACCCTAGAAGCACAAAGAATGGTTTGTGCACAACATGTAGTTCCTACACCACCTGCTATTTATCTTGCTATGATGGCCATTCTTACTGTCCAGGTAGGTCAAGTCAATACTGAAAATGGTATAAATGCAACTTATTGGACTTATATACCTAATCCTCCAATTTTTCAACCGGTTACTTGGGACCATGAAATAATTTCTGTGTTTACTGACTCTCCTCAGTTGCTAGGAGGGCCAGCCTTTTTCTTTTCACTAACTAAACTGTTACAACTTATAATTTTTCTTTTACAGGTACTTCCAGTAACCCTCCACTGTGTTTTACTGACAGTTTAGATGACTCCCCGAATAAACCTTTATGTTTGGAATATTCCATAAAAAGTATATTAACATATGTGACAGAAATAGTCGGTCCATTAAATTGTTTATGCCTGGAGGCTCCCATTCGCTACTGGCCATCCAGGCCTCTCCTCCGCATACCATCCCTACTTGTGTTTTTAATAATACAGATAAGGTTTGACTACTTATCCAACCAGATACAGGCTATCCTATTTGGAGAGAATGTGTGTATTCATCTAAAGTTATATATCCCTTATTTAATTCTGACCCCTCTATTATTCATATGTATCCATCTATTAAAAACAGGGGTCTTACTCTTAAAATATCTTCTACTGTTAAAACTTCAGCAGACATGGACACAATCACCAGAGTTTATACTAATGGGTGGTTACTCCCAATACTAATTACAGTTGTTAAAAATAAACAGACTATCCAGCCTATCATTTGGAGAGCTCTCGCTGCTATTAAACCGGTAACATTAACCTGACCTACAAAAACAAGTCAGTATAAGGTCAGAGCTTGTTTGCAATCACCTTTGTGTTTTTGGCTTTCAGTAATCCCAATTTTTTAACTATTACACATAAAAATTTTACTTATGATGTTTCTTGCAAAAATTGTATTCTTACCAATTGTTTAACTGAATTTTCTTATAAAGGATTTATTCTTCTTCGCCAACCTCCCTATTTGATGGTTCCAATAAATCTTTCATCTTTTTGGTATGATAAATACAGCTTACAAACATTATATGAGGTTAATTCGTTGTTGACAAGACCGAAAAGATTTATAGCAACTTTAATTTTAGGAATTACAGCTTTAATAGCCATAGCCACATCAGCTTCAGTTTCAGCTGTAGCTTTAGTTGAAAAAGTGTATACAGCCACATTTAAAGATCAGTTATCTAAAAATGTTTCTTTAACATTGGCTACTCAAAAAATAATTGATCAAAAATTGGAGAGTAAGGTTAATGCTTTAAAAGAGGCTGTTCTTACAAATGGCCAAGAACTTGTAACTTTAAAAATCAAATTGGCTCCGTGATGCCATTCAGAGTTTAAATGGAATGGTGTAACACCTTTACAAGTAAACAAATCTATCCACACTTGGGATAAATAAAAAATCATATCCTTGGAATTTGGAGTCATTCAGATTTGAGTATGGATCTAAGTTGCATCAAGAAATACAAGGTATTAATGCAACTGAGAAACAATTTAAATCTACTCAATTGACTCAATCTATTTTTAGCAATTTCTTTTCATTCGTTAATCAAAAATCATTGTTATCCATATTAATCAATGTGAGCATTTGTAGAGGAATAATTTTGCTGTTGTTATTTTTACTTCCAGTCATCTTCAAGACATTGAAGAACAACATCTCTCGACTGAATACGGAATTACATAACTTCATATTAAAAAATAAAAAAGGGGGAGATGTTGGGAGCCAGTCTTGGACGTCCGCCTGATTGAAATGGTCCTGGCGGACCTATGACCCTGGGCCGCATGGCGAGTCCAGGGGCAGTGACCCTTTTGCCTCTCACCTTTACTGTTGATATGGCCAAAGTAGTCTGTATAGTCCAGCATGAAAACGAACAGCAAGTTAATGAAAAGCATTCACAGTTAACTTTGGAACAACATTGTTCATTCTTCCACTTCCCACTAGGTCATTTGAACTTTTCAATTTAGACAATGGTTGAACTTTGAAACACATTAAAGTAGCTTTTATTTAGTTATGAGTTTTAGGTGTTTTATTAATAAAAGTTTAATTATAATAGTTATGATTATTAGATGAAAGATTTTTAGAGTACAAATTTATAATAAGATGAATAGTAGAGATATAAGTTAGAGTTATTAGATATAGGCTTTTTTTTTTTTTTTTTGAGTTGGAGTTTCACTCTGTCACCCACACTGGAGTGCAGTGGCCGCTCCCGGCCACCGCAGCCTCGACCTGCTGGGCTCCGGCAATCCTTCTGCTTCAGCCTTCCAAGTAGCCGGAATTATAGGCATGCGCTACCACGCCCGGCTAATGTTTTGATTTATTGTAGAGATGAGGTCTCACCAAGTTGCCCAGGCGGGTCTCGAACCCTCGGGCTCAGGGAATCCACTCACCTTGGCCTCCCAAGACAGGGGATTATGGGCTGAGCCACCGAGCCCAGCAGAGATAGGCTTTAGTTTAATCATAAGAGAATATAGGATAAGAGGTAAGAAATAAGTTTTTAGAGCCGGACGTGGTGGCTCAGCCTGCAATCCCGCGCTTTGGGAGGCCGAGGGGAGTGGATTGCCTGAGCCCGCGGGTTCAAGACCTGCCTGCTTAACTTGGCGAGACCTCATCTCTACAATAAATCAAAAATTAGCCAAGCGTGATAGCGCACGCCTGTAGTTCCAGCTACTTGGAAGGCTGAGGCAGAAGGATCGCGGGAGCCCAGCAGATCGAGGCTGCGGTGGCCGGGAGTGGCCACTGTGCTCCAGTCTGGGTGACTGAGTGAGATTCCAACTCAAAAAAAAATAAGTTTTAAATAAAATAATTAAAGTAGATATAGGTTTAATATGGTATTACAAATTATATTAAAGAGTTGTGATGTAAAGATTAGTAATTGAAATTTTTTAAAAATATGAATAATGTATTTAAAAGTATTTTTTGAGTTTTTAATATTAAAGTTTCCATGAAGGAACGCAGAGGTCTGCAGGAAAATAAGGCAATTAAAGCCTTAAAGATCAGAGAGAATGAAAGAATTAAAAGCCTGGAAAAACTTCTCATACGTTGAAAAATATACATCTGGAAAAAAAATGTGCACCTGCAGACCTTCCTAAAACACTTCACACACAAATTGCTTAATAGTCCTGGGACCAAAACTGTCATCTGGGCCCCTAGAGATTTTGCTATAAAAAAACTTATTTCCCCAGATTAAAAGTTTGATTTATAAGGTGGTGACATTAGTAGAGGATTTATAATAAGTATTAGCTTATGAAAAATATGTTTTGTTTAAGTTTTAATGTTGTAGTAAATGTAGTTAAAAGGTTTATGGTTTAGTAGAAAGGTTTAAAGTTATAAGTTAACGTTTTGGGTTGATAAATTGTGGAATAATGTTATTTTAGGATAACAATAGTTTCCCAAAAATAATTTAAAAAGACACAATTAACCACTTTTTAAGAAACATTAATCATAATATTATAAGGAAGAGATTGGCAGTTGTGGGACACCTCCAGGGAACCCCATAACATCAATAAACTTTATCTGCAATGAGCACTTATGCACCTAATTCTGAATTGTACCCTACATCTTTAAAATCAAAATAACAAAAATTAAAAAAAACTGATTTAGATAAGTAGTTTGATGTCTAATTGGTGTTTTCCAATGGTAATGAGTTCTGTACACCCTAGTTTTACAAAGATCTTTATTAGAAGCCATGTTACAGTTTTCATAATTTGCTTTACTAGATGGGGTAAAACTTCTGTCCAAAAATGCCAGAATTCCTAATAGCCTTTGCTCTTTAAATCCTGATTAGTGTGAGTACTCCATTTGAAAACATTTATGGATTTTGTATTTTGTATCCTTTGCTTTTTTCTTTTGTGTTTGAGTCAGTCTCTCTCTCACTCCCCCCCCCCCCCGGAGTGTAGTGGCATGATCACCACCTGCTGGATTCAGGTGATCCTTTGGCCTCAGTCTTCCAAGTTTTTGGAATTTTTTGATGTATTGTAGAGATGAGGTTTTGCCAAGTTGCCCAGGCTGATGTCAACCCCTAGGCTAAGGCATTCCTTTTGCTTCTGCCTCTCAAAGTGTTGAGATTACAGTCATGCACCGTTGAGCCAGGCTCCTTTGCCCTTCTGAGTTTGTGATCTTGAAATGGGTTGACTTGGAACATTAAACTGCCTCAGGAGAAGAAGGAATTAGACTTTTAGGGAAGAGATGTAAATTGCAGTAGTCAGCCGGCTCTGTGGCTCAGCTTGTAATCCCGCGCCTTTGGGAGGCTGAGGTGAATGGATTGCCTGAGCCCGAGGATTCGAGACCCGCCTGGGCAGGCGAGACCTCAACTCTACAAATAAATCAAAAAATTAGCCAGGCGTGGTAGTGCGCGACTGTAATTCCGGCTAGTCGGAAGGCTGAGGCGGAAGGATCGTTGGAGCCCAGCAGGTCGAGGCTGCGGTGGCCGGG
>NW_006955052.1:0-323 GCF_000164805.1 Carlito syrichta
CCTTCTGGGCCCGGGTTTCCAGGAGGGTGAGAGGGCCGGGTCTTTGAGTGTGGGGCTCCAGGAGTACTCTGGGGTGAGATGGTCGGGTCTCTGGTACCAGGTCTCAGCAGGGCCCCTGTGTGAGATGGCTGGGGCTCTAGGCCTGGGGCTCCAGGAGGGCCCATGTTTGAGAGTGCCAGGGCTGTGGTCCCAGGGCTCCAGAGAACCCTGTGGTGAGAAGGCTGGTTCTTTGGGCCTGGGGCTCCAGAAGGGCCCCGGGGTGAAAAGGCAAGGGCCCTTCTGGGCCCAGAACTCCAGAAGGGCCCTGTGGTGAGAGGGCCTAG
>NW_006955053.1:0-300 GCF_000164805.1 Carlito syrichta
AGGGACATTTAAAATCAGTGGGTCAGTTTATTCAATAACTGATGATACATATATTTTGGGATATAAATAAATAAGTTCAGTTGGATGAATTCTCAAAGTGGAAAAACTGTCTAAGGGTAAGGGAAATTGGCTGACTTTGAAATGTGGGGGAAAGGGTGAAATCCCAACTCCAACAGAAAAGGAACATAATTTGTGTGCAATAATGTACACAAACTTAAATGATCCTAGGGCTGTTGTTAAATCTCCATTATTTGAACCAGCTCATCCCACATCTTTTTTCTTCCTCAGAATTTACTTTTC
>NW_006955054.1:0-750 GCF_000164805.1 Carlito syrichta
GTTGCTAGTCAGCTAGCTAGTAAATTCAGCTAGCAAGTCAGCTAACAATTCAGCTAGGTAGTTAAGCAAACTAGCCAGCTAACTACTCAGTTAACAAGCTAATTAAATCAGCTAGTTAGACAGCTAGATGCTTGTTTGCTAGCTAGTTATGTCAGCTAGATAGCCAGCTAGCTAGTCATCTAGGTAGTTAAGTCAGATAGCAAATCAGCTAGTTGTTTATCTAACTAGTCAGCTAGCAACTCAGATAGCTGTTCAGCTACCTAGTGGAATCACTCGCTTTCCATCAGGTCAGCTAACTAGTGGGTTCACTTGCAGGTCAACTGGTCCACAAACTCGTCGGCTCACTTGCCAGCCAACGGTCAACTAACTTGTCAGCTCGCTTGCAGGCCAACAGGTCAGCTAAATTGTCGGCTTCCTCACCAGCCTACTAATTAAGTAAAATCGCCGTTTGGCTTGCTCGCTGGTCGACTAGTTAAGGCAGTTCTCCCATTGGCTCAGTGGCAGGCAGACTTGTTAACTCGGCTTACCAGTAGGCTAAATCATCGGTAGACTAGTTAATTGTTCTGAGCCATTGGCTCACTCGCCAGCTGACTAAATTCAGCTGAAAAGTCAGTTCACTCGCTGGCCGATTACTTAAGTCAGCTGACAAGTTGGCTTACTCACCGGCCAACTAGTTAAGTCAGCTGAAACTTTGGCTCACTGACTGGCCAACTTGTTAAGTCAGTTCACCTCTCAGCTCACAAGGCAGGC
>NW_006955055.1:0-537 GCF_000164805.1 Carlito syrichta
CACCAAGAATAGGCCCAGACAATGAGCCAGGTCTATACACTTGAGACAGGCCCACACCATGCAGGAGAGGTCCAGACACCCAGACAGATTCAGACACCAGAGATAGGCCCGATACTCTGGACAGAGGCAGACATCACACACAGGCTGAGGCACTCCAGACAAAGCGAGACACCCAAGATAGAACCAGACACCATGGACATGCCAGATATCACAGACAGTGTAACACTGCAGACAAGCCCAGACACCTCAGAAAAATTCAGACAGAAACTTTGGACAGGCCCAGACATAAAGAACAGGGTCAGACAACATGGACAGGCCCAGACTTGCCGAACAGACCCAAACACTCTGTAAGGAGACAGTCGCCCTGGACTGGTCAGGAAACTATGAACAGGTCCAGATAGCCCAGACAGGTCTGAACACTCTGGACAGGCCCGCACAGACACCTTGGACAGGCCCGCACAGACACCTTGGACAGGCCCAGACACCCCGGGCAAGCCCAGACATCCCAGAAAGGCTCAGACACCCTGGACAGGCCAA
>NW_006955056.1:0-8459 GCF_000164805.1 Carlito syrichta
CAAAGCAGAAGCAAAGCACAACAAAACACTGAAAATGACAAAACAGAGAAATCAACAACAGTAACAATAATATCGCCTGAGCTGCCCATCTCACCAAATGATAGATTTAAAGAACACTGAGTTGCTCCTGTACTGAATTTTGAGCAGGTTTGGCCCCAGTGAATCAGAGGACAGAACCAAGACAGCCACAGAGTGTCCAAGCCTGCAGTCCCCACACGTTCCCACAGCGTTCGCCACCTGGTGGCCATCAAGTGTAAGCAGCAGCGGAAAGGCCTCAGGGTTAGAAGGTCCAGCTGCACCAGTGGCTAGTTGGACTTCATGCTGTTCCCTTTGCTGCATCTTCTTGTGAAATTGGCTAGGTCCCCACGCCCTCCCTGGATGGCATCTGTGTCAGGAGCCCCATTGAGACTTCACAGGCGCAGGACTGACCAGCATTCGCTTGGCTGGGAGAGGAGTTGGTCGCTAAGGAGACTTGTCTTGGTGGCTTACTCTTTCTCGCCATGGCAGGCCACACAACCAGCTCTCAGTGAGCATTTTTCTTATTGGGTCTCGGTCCCGTAGGCAGCGTCCCAGACGCAGGCTCCCACCCTTTCCCCTATTCTGCCAGGCTACACGGAAACTGCGGCGCCTGCGCCTTCCCCTCGCACTGCTTACAGGCTACTCAACATGAATCTGGGTCATGTGCCTCCACTACCTAGACTCCAAATCACCCGGAAGGAGCGGTGTCTCCTCCAGCAGGCCACGGGCTCCTCTTTGGGAGCCCTACCGCCTGAATCCTGGGGTTAAGCCCCAAGCAAAGAAACCTGCGCTGTTTGCTGGAAACTCGCTAATAGAAGGACGCTTAATCTCTGCATGGATCTCTCCACTCAGCCAGAGTTATACCCTCCTGCCTGCCCCACCTGAGGAGATTGTCAGTCTAGAATACTGATGCCATCCAGGATCTCCAAGGAGATCAAGGGCAGAGCCCAAAAGAGCCCTCAAAAGATGATGAAAAGCGGACACCAAAGAGCATGAGGTCAACTGAAGGATCCACCCTAAGAGGAGGAGTGTTATTGATATCAAGGCCTCTGGGTACCCAGGAGAATATTCTTCCTTGGGACCCCACCCTGGGCTTCTGGAAGGACACTCCCTTGCTCATACTCAAAAATGACTTTTGTGGAAGGCCCATGTTTCTCCAATGGGCTTCTTTCTGGGAAGAACATACCGATCCAAATGCCAAAACTCTACTTGGGAAGTCCTGCCTCTTGAAATAGATGCCACCATGCTCACTATCCCAGCCCCAGGCTTGTCTTTGCAGCTGGAGGTGTCCTCAAGGAAATGCCAGATTATCCAGCTCTCCAGGCTTACAGATATTGCTGAAACTGGCAAGGGAGTTGCAGGGCACCAAGACATCAGAAATTCCACGAAGGAGCTCTTCCCTACCCAGAGTTTCCAATCATAGGCCCTAGCAAAGATAAGGTCAATTCCACTGCTACTGCCACCTTCATGTCACTGTCACAGTCATAGGATAGAGGTGTGCTACTTCCCAAATTCCAATGTATCTGCATGGCAGTACAGAAAGAGCTGGACTCTTTGGGAAGAACAGTGAATGTAAAAGAAGTATCAAACATGAAGGATAAGACAGAGGCTTTGGAGGGTAAAGCAGAAACCATGGCAAATGGCAGTGCCACTCAATCTCTTTTTTCATTTATTGACAACTACTGAAGAGACCACTGATACCCTGACTTTGGTCACTTGCACTATGCCGGTCTCGGCTCCCCCTAGAACTACTGAGTTGGCCCACCTGGTTGTTGGCTCTACTATCATGCCTGCCCCTCTGCCTCCTAACCACACACCCATGTCATCCAAATCTGAGTCCAAGTCTGAGAAGGAGCTGCCAGACATCCATGCGTGTAGAATCCCATCTGTCTTTTTACATCTATACCCCTCATCCTGTCCACTCTATCATGACCACTATTACCACTGGCAATCCTGAATCAAACTCCACAGGCTTCTTTTCTATCATCCTTGCTAATACATTTGCTCTCTTAACCTTGCTGCCCACTTCAGACCCGTGGTCATTTACATTGACTATACTCCATCTTATAAGACTGTGACTCTCAGAACCACCCCCAACTTCAGGAGGACTGCATTCCTGTTTTCTCCATCCAAATTTATGTGCAGGGCAGTGGCACCTTGAAACATCAGCAGCCTGCATCTACCCACCTATATTTATTTTTTTCAGTCCCACTCCAACACTTAACCATCCCTTTGACTGGAAAACTATCCATTAGGCCAAGTTTGGGACACCAGATGGGCAACACCAGGGGCCCTTTCACACAGCCTGTTTTGACAAGGCTTCTTGCCATGTTTCCTCCAGTGACTTCTGCTTTACTCAGCAGCCCCTCTGCATCATCATTATCCAAGTCAACTTTTGACTCCAGTGTTGTAGATACCTACTCTCATTCCAAGCCTGTCAGCTCAGTCTCCCCCTGTATCCAGAAATGGTCCCCTATTCACACAGAGCACCTGTGTTCCCATTGCTAAACATGGAGAGCATGGCACTCGCAAATTTTAGGAAGCCCTCTATTCTCCCTTTCAGTAAAAACACCAGGGAACCACTCAGCCAGGTTATTTCTTGTGACATTAGAGTAGCTGGCATTGTTGAAAACATACTTGTATTTGGAGACTCCTGGTAAAAGCAACTGTGCATGTGATATAAGAATGAAAACCATCCCCACTGGGGCACCCTCCACCTGTTAAAAGCATCAGGAACCACCATTCCATGGATGACTCCTCTCTCAAATCACTTTAAATAATGGGAAAGTTTCTCTCTGCAAAACTACTTTGATCCACAAAAAAATATACTCATTCCCTCTAAGGTACACTTAAGCTGCTCTAATTGTATAAGGCAGAGTCCTAAAACCTCAATAATTGATGTGCAAGAGAGAGAGAGAGAGCATGTGTGTGTATGTGTGTGTGTTTGTAATCCATGGAGAGAGAGAGAGAGAGAGAGATTGAGAGAGAGAGAGAGAGAGAAAGACCATGGAGCAGATCAGTAGTTGGAAGACACTGTAGTGAGACACTCCACCATGGAAAGTGGAAGGATCTGCATGTACCAAAAGTCGGGCCTTCCCTGACTTGGCTGAGAACCTGGAAGACCCAAGCTCTGGACCAGATCTCTCTCATCTTGAGACCGAGAGAATGGTCACTGCAGTTTAGAGGGCTCCTCTTTTTCTTATAGATTTGACTCAGTGGCTCTTTATCTTTCCTATATGTAATGCATACAAAAACTTTGTATTGTTAAACTGAAAAAAAAAAGAAAGAAATATGTAACCCCTGGAAAGCATCATTGTGAAAAAGATGTTAAAGTCCCTAAAACATAGCAAATTATTATAACAAAATTAAAATATAAGCAACCTAGGAGTAGTTTTTATGCTCCTGCATTCTTAGGTTTTAACAAGACTGAGGCAAGAGGATTCCTTGGGATCAGCAGTGGATGACCAATAGTGGATGACCAATAGAAACAATAATCAAGCCATAGTTACCCAATCTGTCCTACACAGAGAGAAACACTGTGAAATTATTTTACCAAAAAATTCAAATCAGAGAAAAAGTAGCAGGAACAATACTACAACCTGAACTCTGGAAATAACAAAAAAATTGATTTACACAGAAACTCTCAATAGTTATCATGCCAACAAGAAAAAAAAAACCTTGATAATCGCAACAAAAACCAGCAAAACAGAGGAAAACACCACAGCAATATTTATGTAATCTGAACTTTGTCCTAATAGACAAGCGGTTTGCAGGAAAACTCTCAAGAGCAACTAAGCCAATATATAACAACAAAACTAAACAAAATGTAAAACACAGCAAGAGCAAATTCTACAACATGACTGTGCTCACTAACCTTAGGATCAAACATAAAAATCATTTTACAGACAAATTTTCCAAAAAAGCCACACCAATAATAACAAAAAGAAATCATCAAATTCAATAAGAAAGTGGCCAAATGGAGGAATCACCACAGCAGTATTTTCTTTCCCTCAGCATGTATCAGTAAAAAATCTTGTACTAATTTTTTTTATTTCGTAGCTAACTAAACCACCCAGAAGCACTATAAAGATTTTCATCTTCAAAATATTTATAAATAAAATAAGTAAATTCATAGAAAACATCATCCTCAAAAAATTTGAAAAATTTGAAGAATTTTAAAAAGTTTAAATATTAAATGAAAAAAGTCATTGTAGCGGGTATTGGAACCTATATTTGTAAAAATGTAGGCAGCTGAGATAAGTTGATCCCTTGTTCTCAGGTATTGAGTCTGTAGTAAATTATGACTGAGCTTCTTCACCTAATTCTGTGCTACACACACACATACACACACACACACATACACAAATACACACAAAACCAACCGCCCCAATATTCAGTGCCTAATATAGGGATGCCCCAGTGTTCAGTACCTAACATAAGATATCCTCTAAAACAATCCCTCCCCCCAGTATTCAATAACTAACATAGGAAATCTCTCAAACAAAAATGCCCCTAAACTCAATGCCTAATAAAGGAAAACTCTCAATACAACTGACCCAATAGTCAGTGGCAAACAAAGTAAATCTCTCGAAAACAACTGCCTAAATATTTTCTGACAAGGAAAAAAACAACCACACCAATATTCTGTGCTAAATACAGAGTCTCAAAAAGAGCTGCACCATATTCTGTCCTACACAAAGTAAAACTGTCTAAAACCACCACACCAAATATTCTCTTCTAACCAAGTAAAACTGTCTGAAACCAACTGTCTGAAAGCACCACACTGGCATTGTGTGCTACACAAAGAAAAACTGTCTAACACACAAACATTCTGTGCTACACAAAGTAAAATAATCTAAAATCACCACACCAATAATCTGTGCTGCACAAAGTAAAACAATCTAAAACCACTACACCAATATTCCGTACTACACAAAGCAAGTTCTCAAAACAGCCACATCATTATTCTTGAAACACAAAGAAAACTTGTCAAAGAAAACCATACAAATAGAAAAGAAAGATTAAAAAAGGAAAGCAGAGATAGAGAAAACGGCAGCAACAATAATACAACCTGAACAGTAGAACAATATTGATCTATTATGTAGCAATAACAAAACCTATTGTTCCATTATAACAATAATATTACCTTAGACTCTAACAACAGCAACAAAAATTTTATTTTGAGAGTTAAAAACAATCCTAGCAAAGGCAAAACAAAACAAAACAGCACCAAAAATGACAAAGAGAGGAATCAACAGCAGTATCAATAATACCGCCTGAGCTGTTCATCTCACCAAATGATCGATTTAAAGAATACTGAGTTGCTCCTGGGCTGAGCTTTGAGCATGTTTCGCCCCAGTGACCCAGAGGACAGGGCCGAGACACACAACCACAGAGTGTCCAAGCCAGCAGACCCACACATCCCCACAGCGTGGTCCAACTGGTGGCCATCACCTGTAAGCAGCAGCGGGAAGTCCCCAGGGTAAGAATGTCCAACTGTGCCAGCGGCTAGCTGGGTCTAGGTCTGTTCCATTTATTACATCTTCTTGTGGCTCAGCTGGGTCCTCGTGCCCTGCCTGGAGGGCATCTGTGTCAGGAGCCCCATTGAGACATCACAGGCGTGGGGATGGTCAGCATTCACTAGACTGAGGGAGGACTTGGACACTAAGGAGACTTGTCTCCATGGCTTACTCTTCCTCACCATGGCAGGCCAAACAACCAGGTCTCAGTGGACAATTTTCTTACTCAGTTGGGTTTCAGTCTGGCAGGCAGCCTTCCATATCCTGGCTCCCATCCGTTCCCCTGTTCTGTCAGGCTCACCCGACCCCGCGGCTCCTGGGCCTGCCCCTTGCCCTGGCCCTGCTTACAGGCTGCTCAACATAAATCTGGGTCTTGTGCCTCCACCGCCTAGACTATCCATCACCTGGATGGAGTAGTGTCCCCTCCAGCAGGCCATGGGCTCCTCTTTGGGAACCCTACCACGTGAATCCTGGGGTTCAGTTCTGAGAAAGGAACCTGTGCTGTTTGCTGTAAACTCAAGGACAGAAGGAAACTTGATCTCTGCAAGGATCTCTCCACTCAGCTGCAATCACACCCTCCTGCCTGCCCCACCTGAGGAAATTGTCAATCTAGGACGCTGATGCCAACCAGGATGTCCAAGGAGATCAAGGGCAGAACCCAAGAAGAGCCCCAAAAGATGATGAAAGTGAACATCAAAGAGCAGGAAGTCAATGGAAGGCTCCACCCTAAGAAGGAGAAATCGTTATTGACATCAAGACCCCTGGTTAACCAGGGAGAATGCTCTTCCTTGGGGCCCCACCCTGGGCTTCTGGAGGGACACCTCCCTTGCTCATACACAAAAATGACTTGTGAGAAGGGCTATGTTTCTCCAATGAGCTTCTTTCTGAGAAGAACATACCATTCCGGATGACCAAAGTTTGCTTGGGAAGTCTCATCTCTTGGAACAGATACCACCAAGCTGCTGATACCAGCCCCAGGCTTCTCTTTGCAGCTGGAGGTGTCCTGAAGAAATGCCAGAATGTCCAGCTCTCCAGGTTTGCTAATATTGCTGAAGCTGTCGAAGGAAGTGCAGAGCACCAAGTCATCAGAAATTCCACCAAGGAGCTCTGCCCTACCCAGAGCTGCCAGTCATAACCCTGCAAGGACCAGGTCAATTTCACTGCTACTGCCACCTTCAAATTACTGTCATAGGATAGAGGTGTGCTACCTTTACAAACTCAATATCCATGCATGGCTGTTCAGATATAGCTAGACTCCTTGGGGAAGAACAGTGGGTATAAAAGTAGTATCAAACTCTTAGAGGATAAGAGAGGCTTTGGATGGTAAAGTAGAAACCATGGCAAATGGCAGTGCCTCTCAATTTTTTTTATTGGCACCTACTGAAAAGACCACGGACATCCTGACTTTGTTCACTTGTACTCTTCTATTCTCAGCTCCTCCTAGAACAACTGACTTGGTCCACCTGGTTGCTGGCTCTACTAACGAGCCTGCCCCTCAGCCCCCTAACCCCATCCCAAGTCTTTAAAGTCTTAGTTCTGCAGAAAGAACTCCAAAACATCCATGTGTGTAGAATCCCATCTTTCTTTTTGCCTCATTATGTCTCATCCTGTCCACTCTATCATGATCCCTGATACCACTGGCCATCCTAATTCAAGTTGCACAGAATTCTTTTCTATCAACTTAGTTAATACATCTGCTCTTTTCACCTTGCTGCCTACTTCAGACTCTGACTATACATTGACTATACTCCATAATCTCAGAGTGTGACTCACAGAACCACCCCCAACTTCAGGAGGACTGCACTCTCGTTTTCTCCATTCCAAATTTATATGTGGTGCAGTGGCACCTTGAAAAGTCATCAGCCTGCATCTGCCCACCTATGTTTTTTGTTTCTTCAGTGCCACTCCAACACTAAAACATCCTTTTGACTGGAAAACTACCCATTAGCCCAAGTTTGGGACACCCGACGGGCAACAGCAGGGACACTTTCTCCCAGTTCTGTGTTTTGACAAGACTTCTTACCACGCTAACTCCAGTGACTTCTGCTCTACTGAGCAGTGCCCCTGCAACATCATTATCCAAGCCAACCTTTTACTGCAGTGCTGTAGAAACCTACTCTCATTCTAAGGCTGTCAGCTCAGTTGCCCCCTCTATCCTGAAGTGGTCCCCCATTCACACAGAGCACCTGAGTCCCCATTGCTAAACATGGGGAGCAGGGCACTGACCAATTGTAAGAAACCCTCTATTCTCCCACTGAAGTTTAAAAATACCAGTGAAACATTGAGCTAGGTTCTTTCTTGTGACTTTACAGTAGCCGACATTGTTGAAATCATAATATATACATATATATGTGTGCGTGTATATACATATGTGTGTGCACATATATATTTACATATATATACATATATATATAAATATATATAAATGGCAGATATGTAAGCCACCCTCATGATGTAAGGATTGAGAAATAAAGGTTGCCTCCTATTCCCAATGAATACACCAGTTTAGTATCTCTGAGATTCAGATAGATGTTGACAGATGAAACTAAACTGGTGCAAATGTCATCAACTGTGACTCCTTCTATAGTTGCTGTGGTAGATGGTCTATTTTGCTCAAACAAGCAATAACACATGCTCAGGATGAGACATACAGTGCCCTTCTGCACAATGTATTAGTTTCAAAGTGCATCATGAAGAAGCATCAGCAACAAATTGTGCTGACAAGAGGGCAAATACAGCATCCACTCACCCTGGTACTCTTACTCACTCTGGATATTTCTCTGTCTTCCTTCATATAAGTTGGTTGAGCCAGCACTCAGAGTCATTTTTGAGCTCTCATAGTCTTTTTTGAGCTCTCCCTTTAGGAAAGCTCTGCTCCAGAGCTCCAATAATTTTTTTGAAATCCCAAGTTACACTGACCAC
>NW_006955057.1:0-1150 GCF_000164805.1 Carlito syrichta
CTTTTTTCACATTCTTTAGTGCAGCACTTCCAAGATGATTTAGATAATGTCAACTTGTGCCCCACTCACAACACCCATAAATATTTGAGATACTCATGTTCCACAGAGCATACTTGGGGAAACATTATCAGAACCCTGCAAAAAATTGTGCATATCATTAGAAGTCCAAATAAAGGGGCTTCTCTCATTGGACCTATATCTTACCTGCCTTCCGATTCCATTAGTAGGTTGAACCTTACAAAATGATCCTTATCTGATGGTTCTGAACCACATCCCAGCTTGTGCCCTCTGCACAGGATGTGTCTTATGTGCCCTCTGGTCCACTCCTCCTTCACCTGCTCTGTGCCTATGAGATTGATGTCTGTGGTCTGCCTAGTGGATTCCTTGTGTTCTAGCTTCAGGTTAGATTTGCCCAGTGAGAGCCATGAGGAGAGGGCAGATAACTCTTTCTCAGCTCTCTCCTTGCTTTTGTTTCCCTGGCTTATACACAAAGGCCACTCCCAGCATTCCTCTGTTTTCACATCACTTACTCTAGTGCCAGTTTTCAAGATGTTTCACATCTTGAGCTGGATAAATCTTTATTGTGTGAGTCTGTTAACAGCATTCCTGGCCTTTTCCCACTAGCCCCAATGGCATGCTGCTATTACTTGTATATCTGTCTTCTTCAAATCTCATGTTGAAATGTGGTCCCCAGTGCTGGAAATGAGGCATTGTGGGAGGTGACTGGGTCTTGGGGGCAGATCCCTCATGAATGACTTGGTGCTTTCTGTTCTCACAGTAAGGAATGAGTTCTCACTCTCCTACTTCACATGCAAGCTGGGTGTTTAGAAGAACCTGTTACCTCCTCTCTTTTTTTGCTTAAGTTCTCACCATGTAACATGTCTGCCCTTCCTTCACCTTCTGCCACAATTACAGCTTCCTGCGGGCTCACCAGCAGCCCAGCTGATGCCAGCACCATGCAGAACCATGAGCTAAAATAATCTTTCCTTATAAATCACTTAACCTCATGTGTTCCTTTATAGCAAAACAGAATAGACTAAAACACATCCCTTCAGTCATGGCAATTCAAAATGTATCTAGACAGCAACAGATGCTCCCCAAAGGGCAAAACCTGCCACTCCATCATTGAGAAGGGTTGATGTCCACTATT
>NW_006955058.1:0-762 GCF_000164805.1 Carlito syrichta
ATGCACTACTGAAAGCATATTATTATTCAAACACCCTGCCCCCAAACGACAACTGTTTTGGCTATCAGCTATGACAGTGGTTTCATGTGGCAATAGTGTAAACACAGGTTACCACTCATTTTGTCCCCATTCTTTGAAATATTGTGTTTTCTTATATTTCATATGAAGACTTGGCATTTTTTCAAACTCATATATCAATTCAAATGTGATCATTTTTTCAAATTAAATCTGCATAAAGGGATTTATTTTATAAGAATTCACTTGAAGACATTACAAAGATTCAGCCCAACATGACCAAGTGTGGTGGCTCATGTCTGTAATCCCAGCAGTTTGAAAGGCCAAAGCAAGAGGATTGCTTGAGCCCCAAGAGTTTGGAACCAACCTGGGCAACATATGTGAGATACTATCTCTACAAAATAATAATAATAATAATAAGCCAGAGATGGTGGCATACACCTGTAGTCCCAGCTACTGGGAAGACTGACTGTGGAAGATTGCCTGAATCAAAGATTTTGAGGTTACACGTAGTCATTATTGTGCCACTGCACTGTAGCCTGGGTGACAGAGTGAGACTCCTGCTCAAAAAGAAAAAGAAAGAGATTTAACTCAACTTGTACTAAAGTAGTGGAACAGATAATGCTTACTGTCTTCTGATATGTATTATTTCTTTTTCTTTCAAAATCTTAGAAACCCTGATATTTCAGCTTGACATTTGACGGTCCAAAATAAGATACTATTTCCCAGCCCTCCTTGAAGCTAGTG
>NW_006955059.1:0-632 GCF_000164805.1 Carlito syrichta
GATTTTTTGAGTTATTGATAATTGCCATTCTGACTGGAGTTAGGTGGTATCTCAGTGTGGTTTTGATTCGCATCTCCTTGATGATTAATGAGGTTGAACATTTCTTCCTGTGTCTGTTGGCTGCTTGGTTGTCTTTCTTTGAGAAGTGTCTGTTTATAACTTTTGCTCACGTTATAATGGGATTGTTTGTTTTTTACTTTTTAGCATATTTGAATTTCTTGTAGATACAAGATGTTAAGACTTTGTCAGACTTGGAGTTGGCAAATATTTTTTTCCCAGGCTGTGGGCTGTCTCCCTGCTCTTTTGATGATTTCTTTGGCTTTGCAGAAGCTTTTAATTTTAATGAGGTCCCACTTGTCCATCTTATCTTTTATGGCCTGTGGGTTTCGGGTTTTGTTCAGGAATTGGATGCCAGTTACAATTTCCATAAGGGAATGTCCTGCATTTTCTAAGGTTCTTATGGTTTGCGGTTTTACATTTAGGTCTCTGATCCATTTAGAGTTAATTTTTGTGTATGGGGATAGATAAGGGTCTTGTTTGAGCCTTCTGAATGTGTTTCAACCAGTTTTTCCAGCACCATTTACTGAATAGGTTCTCCTCTCCCCAGTTGTGGGTGGTGGAGGCTTTGTCAA
>NW_006955060.1:0-753 GCF_000164805.1 Carlito syrichta
TCCAGGATCAGCCACTGCACTCCAGTCTGGGCGACAGAGTGAGACTCCAACTCAAAATTAAAAAAAGAAAAAGTCAACTGTACCCACAGTGATATACAAATTTAATGTAATTTCTATGAAAATTTCAGTGATACTTTTCTTTGAAAAAATATTTTAAAATCTAAGTTTCCATAGAATCTCATGGGACTACAAATGTTAGGCATAAAGGATAAAATAAAGGTTTTACACCTCCTGATTTTAAAAACATATGACAGGTTACAGAAATAAAAATATGTGGTACTGGCACACAGACAGATAATGGAACAAAATAGAAAACCTCAATATAAATCCTGATAAGTACAATTAAATGACCTTTAACAAGGTTGGCATGGTCAGACAATGGGAAAGCAAAGCTTCTTCAACAAATGATGTTGGAAAACTGACAAGCCACAACAAAATAAAAATATAGATGTACTCTTGAATCATATAAAAAAAAAACTATCCAAGCCGGGCTCGGTGGCTCAGCCTGTAATCCCGCGCCTTTGGGAGGCTGAGGTGAGTGGATTGTCTGAGCCCGCGGGTTCGAGACCCGCCTGGGCAGCGAGACCTCATCTCTACAATAAATCAAAAAATCAGCCGGGCGTGTTAGCGCATGCCTGTAATTCCGGCTACTCGGAAGGCTGAGGCGGAAGGATCGCCTGAGCCCAGCAGGTCGAGGCTGCGGTGACCGGGAGCGGCCACTGCACTCCAGTCTGGGCGACAGAGTGAGACTCC
>NW_006955061.1:0-823 GCF_000164805.1 Carlito syrichta
AATAGTATCTTTATTTTGGACCGTCAAATGTCAAGCTGAAATATCAGGGTTTCTAAGATTTTGAAAGAAAAAGAAAGAATACATATCAGAAGACAGCAAGCATTATCTGTTCCACTACTTTAGTACAAGTTGAGCTAAATCTCTTTCTTTTTCTTTTTTGAGTGGGAGTCTCACTCTGTCACCCAGGCTACATTGCAGTGGCACAATAATGACTACGTGTAACCTCAAAATCTTTGATTCAGGCAATCTTCCACAGTCAATCTTCCCAGTAACTGGGACTACAGGTGTATGCCACCATCTCTAGCTTATTATTATTATTATTATTTTGTAGAGACAACATCTCACATATGTTGCCCAGGTTGGTTCCAAACTCTTGGGGCTCAAGCAATTCTCTTGCTTTGGCCTTTCAAACTGCTGGGATTATAGACATGAGTCACCACACTTGGTCATGTTGGGCTGAATCTTTGTAATGTCTTCAAGTGAATTCTTATAAAATAAATCCCTTTATGCAGATTGAATTTGAAAAAAGATCACATTTGAATTGATATATGAGTTTGAAAAAATGCCAAGTCTTCATATGAAATATAAGAAAACACAATATTTAAAAGAATGGGGACAAAATGAGTGGTAACCTGTGTTTACACTATTGCCACATGAAGCCACTGTCATAACTGATAGCCAAAACAGTTGTCGTTTTGGGCCAGGATGTTTTGAATAATAACATGCTTTCAGTAGTGCATCTGCCACATAAACTCTGACCACCCAATATTTTCCAGATAGCTCTTTTACAGTGAAGCAAATCTTGTCAAAATAGCTGTTACTT
>NW_006955062.1:0-765 GCF_000164805.1 Carlito syrichta
ATTTAGTCCCTGCATGTTTTATGGATGCACTTAGAGGCAGAATAGCGTGTAATAAGTCTATCTTATTGGGAACCAGTACTTCATTACAAAAATTTTGAAAGTAAAAAATAATATTGTGACTCAGCCTGTAATCCCGCACCTTTGGGAGGCTGAGGTGAGTGGATTGCCTGAGCCTGCGGGTTCGAGACCTGCCTGGGCAGCGAGACCTCATCTCTACAATAAATCAAAAAATCAGCCCGGCGTGGTAGCACATGCCTGTAATTCCGGCTATTCGGAAGGCTGAGGTGAAAGGATCACCGGAGCCCAGCAGGTCGAGGCTGCGGTGGCCAGGATTGGCCACTGCACTCCAGTCTGGGTGACAGAGTGAGACTCCAACTCAAAAATAATAATAATAATATTATTAAAACTTAATGTAGGCAACAAGTTAAACTCAGAAATCTCTTAGATATATAAACAGTCTACAGTTTTTCTATATTCCTTATAGCAGGCTCTTATTTACATATCAATTTCTTGAAATTTTATTTTCATCCATACAATTCTACTGAGGCATTCATGAAAAGTCTTATTTAACTTCTCATTTATTTTGGGATGGGGATTTAAACTTTTTTTCGCTATTTTATTTTTGAGATGTGGGGTACAAGCCAGGATTAGGTACATGAATAGTCTATACTCAGGTGAAGTTTGGGCCTCCAATGGGGTCCTCACTTTTCCTCATATCTTTGGTTATACCAAGTCACATCCCCCCCATCTCCCTTCCCTGAAAAA
>NW_006955063.1:0-682 GCF_000164805.1 Carlito syrichta
ATGTTATGTATACACTACATAGAGAGAAATTTAGTGACATATTACACTGTATGGCTGACAACCAATAAAAAGAAAAATCATATTTCCAAACTCAGGCTAATGGAATATCTTACAGGGACTAATAAGCTCAGATCTTTTCATCTTTACAAATTGTTGATTAGTACATCACACTTTAAAAACAACAGCCAAGTGTGATTTACTAATCAACAATTTGTAAAAATGAAAAGATCTGAGTTTATTGACCCCTGTAAGATATTCCATTGGCCTGAGTTTGGAAATATGATCACATTTTAAAAGGAACCAAGGAGCCGGGGTGGGTGGATCAACCTGTATTCCCGCGCTTTTGGGAGGCTGAGCTGAAAAATTGCCTGAGGGGCGATTTCCAGACATACCTGGGCAACGAGACCTCATCTCTACAATAAATCAAAAATTCGTCCGGGCGTGGTACTGCCTGCCTGTAATTCCAACTACTTGGAAGATTGATCCAGAACGATCTTCTTGATACCAATCCTCCAACATCGAGGCGTACGGGGAACATACCTCAAAATAGTACAATCCATCTACGAGAAACCCAAAGCCAGCATACTCCTAAATGGACAAAAATTGGAAACATTTCCTCTGAAAAACTGTAACAAGACAAGGATGCCCACTCTCACCCCTCCTGTTCAACATAGTATTGTAA
>NW_006955064.1:0-860 GCF_000164805.1 Carlito syrichta
CCAAGTTCCCATCTGAGCAATCCTGTGGGGCTTCTCCTCTCCTTCTTCTGCCATGTGATTTTGGATGAAACTGACTCATCCCCCGGGTCTAGAGTGGGGCATGTGGTTACCCATATGGTCACATGGCCCATCACAGCACAGAGTTCCTCTGGCCACAGTCATACTGCAGCCATTGTCACATAGGCCAAGAGGCACAGCGATGGTTTGGAATGTTGGAAAAATCAGTCCTAAGAATAATATGAGATTGGAACTGCTGGGATAAACTTACAAAGCCAACAAGCAGAAGGCTAAGCAAAGAGGAAGAGAGAAATCAGGAATCAACAGCGTTATTTTATCCCCTGAATCAAAACTCACCCAAAACCAAGGCAGCCTGTAACCTTTTCCATTATATGAACCAGTTGGTTCCTTTTATGTTTATGCCAATTTCATGGATTTTTGGTCAATGGAAATTAGAAGGGAATCATTAATGCCTGCAGATGCCCTACAGAGCATTTCAAACTGTTTCCTTACCCAGGAAACTCTGGCTGTGACATAGCCCTCATGGGTCACCTCGTCATTCACCTGTTTTTACAAAAACAAGGCATCTATAAAATAAAAGGGAAGTTTGTCACAGTGTAAGTTTGTCTAATTAAATGAAAGTAAATTATTAATCCCTATTCAAAACTAAAGAAGATAAAAGTCATATTATGTACCTCTCTATAACAGCCTTGATTACCAACCATCTGACAGGTCTTCAAAGGCATCAAAAGCTTTGTTGGCCTAAAGAAAACAGCCCACCACTCATTAGGTGTTTTTGACAGTCCATGCAGTTATTGAAATAAATATTTGTGTGCCACGTTGTCTCCTTACTGATGCCCTTG
>NW_006955065.1:0-10507 GCF_000164805.1 Carlito syrichta
CTGCTTTATGGAGAATATATTTGAAACAAGGGGTAACCTCTTGAAAAGAGGTGTTAATTGTCTCTCTAGCTTGACTAATATGTCATGGTTTCTTAGGAAGGGAGAGTTCTCTTAGCTTCCAACCTTGGCTTAAGCTGTATTTATAATAGCTTTACTTAAATATATATAAACCTAAAAGCATTGATAAACATCATATACTTATATTTCTTAAAATGGCATAAACCAAAGCAAATTAAAAATTTTAAATTTAAAAGTATGACACGATAAAAACTCAAATTGACAATATAAATTCAATGTGATGAATGATGCTGTTTTGCTGTAACTAAATTAACAATCGCAAAGTAAATATGTAACTGTGAAATTGCACAGATTGCCTTGTATATCTGACATAGCTTATGTTATCTGATGTCATGGGAAAGACCAACTATCCACCACTCTTCTCTGCCTGGGGAAGGGGGGCACACCTCATCAACAAGGGGACCTGCACAGTGAATATTGCATACCTAACCCTGAAATGCAACCCAAAATTTAAAAATAAAAAAAATTTAAAGTTAAAAAAGAAGAACGTTTGTAAAACTCCTATTTGTACAAATTGTGAAGTTCTCCAGCGTTTACTTGGCATGAAGGAATTATTAGCATTTCCATGTCAGTGGTCTCTACTTCTTGCCATTAGCCCACAATAATCATAAGTGTACATCTTGGCAATGTAGTGATCATAAACCAAAATGCAACACAGACACTGAAATGCTGTGGCCATCCTTCATAAGTAACTTGTCCCTAACAGACTTACACAATTTTGTCAAAACGAAGACAAGCTATCTTAACATCTATTTAAAGACCTTGAACACTTAGGGACCCAGAGACTAGCTCTGTAGCATCCTTTGAGACTGTTCTCTCCTACAAAATGTAGGATGAATTTGCCTATATGATGACATTTGAAATACTCAGGAATGCACTTGTATGACTCCTGCTGGTTGGAACAAGAGATGGCATGAGGAAAGTCAGCAAATTGGAAGGTGAACCATTAAAATCTGACAGGTCATAGAGTGGATTTTTTGTCCCATATCTCATCACAGGATTTCTAATTTAATTTAATGACAGTGTCCCTGACTGCCTGGAGGTCCTGCATGCAGAGACTTTCCCTTGTGTCACAGTAACCTGTTGCCCTTGCCACTGATGAAGCACACAGTGAAAGCTTCAGGAAGCTCCGTGTTTCTGCATAGAGGACTACAGTGACTGAGTTGGAGTTTTTGCTGCAACCTGATTATGGACATCGCCATGTTAACTGTAGGCTGTTCCAACTGGGAAAGCTCAGGAACCAGAGTGCCTGCACCACTGCTGAGAAGGTTCCTGATTTCCTCACATCACTTGCTTCCTTACAACAAACTTGATTCCCTGAGGTAACTTGTGCAAATCATTTCCTCACCACCTGAAAGAGCTTAATGGAGACTTAGAACAAAGTAGGAGATTCTTTGCTGTCATCTCTTGGGTGAAGTCTGCTCCCTAATCCAGGAACAAGATCTACATTACATCAGAAAGCACTTTGTGAGCCATGGAAGGTTAGGTTAAACAGAGTCTTGGTGTACAGGGCAGACATTAAAATCTACTGTCTCAACTGGGCTCGGTGGCTCAGCCTGTAATCCCGTGCCTTTGGGAGGCTGAGGTGAGTGGATGGCCTGAGCCCGCGGGTTCGAGACCTGCCTGGGCAACTTAGCAAGATTTTATCTCTACAATAAACCAAAAAAAAAAAAAAATCAGCTGGGCATGGTAGCGGGCGCCTGTAATTCCGGCTACTCGGAAGGCTGAGGCAGAAGGATCGCTAGAGCCCAGCAGGTCGAGGCTGCAGTGGCTGGGAGCGGCCACTGCACTCCAGTCTGGGCGACAGAGTGAGACTCCAACTCAAAAAATAAAAAAAAATCTGCTGTCTCAACATAGATGTCAAAGCAAAATGATAAACCAGGTGGGCTGCTACAGGAGAACAGCTACGATTCATTCTGTTTCAACCCATCCTTAATTTAACAATAACACCAAAAAGGATTCAGAGAGGTTAAGAGATCTCCTCAAGGTCTCATTCATTTACTGAATACATAATGATCAGTGTCAACCAAAGATTGGATACTGCGCTAAGTCCAATATATAAAACAGACAGTCATGGGTAACCCAAGCTCTTGGGGAACTCCAGGTTTAAAGGGGAGATACAGGTGGGCAAACAGATGGTTATGATGCAGTGAGATCAGAGTCATCAAAGAGAAATATGGACACCATGAAAGCACACAACAAGGTCACCTGACCTAGGCTGTCACAGTCATGGGAAGCATCCTGAAGAAGCAGATGACAAAGCAAGCAATGAATCCAGGCACTCCATTCATGGGAGTGGAAGAACAGCAAGGAATCTCAGATAGAGCGCTATCTCTATATCTGTGTTCTTTCAGGGACATTCACTGGAAGAAAGAATTTGCTGAAAATATTCTCAGACATGCAGAGTGTTTCCTAGATCTCCTTTCATAAGAATCTATAACTCTATTTTCTTTCATGTAAATTCAAATTCCCTGCCAACTTTTAATTCCAGGATCATCCCACCCATCTTTTCTTTCCCCACTGCTCTCAGCACACCCCTTCCATTCAGTCAAATCAAAGGCATTAACGCAAGGTCACCTGGTGGTGATCTCTAATACTCAATGGCAGATGACTGAACCCATTCTGTGGAGTGTGATGGATTCTAGAAGAGCTTTGCTACTCACAGTGTGATCCCTGAACCAGTAGCATCAACATCACCTGGAAGTTTCTAAAAATTCGCAGAATCCCAGGCCCTTGTCCAGACCTCCTAAATTAGAACGTATATTTCAATAAGAACCTTTGGTTGATTATTGTGCATATTAAAATTTGAGAAGTTGTTCTAAAGAGATAGTATAATTTAATGCTAAATGACATACGAGAGAACTACAGTAGCTTTATTTGCAAGCATAGTCTCATTTTACAGTCTTTTTTGTTCTGAAATTAAAAAATTGAATATTTTTTTCTTTTGTTGATTGATAATTACAGGATTTTTGGTAATTAATTTGCACAATACTGACATTATTGCTATTTGTAAAAGCATGCTTAGGATTCATAAATTTTTGTTGTTGTTGGAGTCTCACCCTGTTGCCCAGGTTGGAGTGCAATGGTATGCTCGGGGCCACCGTAGTCTCAGCCTGCTGGGCTCTGGGGATCCTTCCACCTCAGTCTTCCAAGTAGCCAGAACCACAGGTGCACATCACCACACCCAGCTATTTTTAAAATTTACTGTAGAGATGAGGTCTCGCCATGTTGCTCAGGCTGGTCTTGAACCCCTTGGCTCAGGTGATTCCCTCACCTCTGCCTCCCAAAGCATAAAATAATTTTTAAAATCAGTAGCTGAATAGAAACACATTTCCAACACAAAACCATGTAAACAGATTCTAAAATTTTTAATTTGTTGAAAGTATAAATGCTAAATACACATTAACAGATAAAATTAATAAAGTATTATTCTAAAACATACAAGGTAGGTCCCCAAATTGAAATTTACTTATTAAAATTGTATTCTTTTTTTTGAGTTGGAGTCTCACTCTGTTGCCCAGACTGCAGTGCGGTGGCTGCTCCCGGCCACCGCAGCCTTGATCTGCTGGGCTCCGGTGATCCTTCTGCCTCAGTCTTCAAAGTAGCCAGAATTATAGGCATGTGCTACCACGCCCGGCTGATTTTTTGATTTATTGTAGAGATGAGGTCTCGCCTGCCCAGGCGGGTCTCGAACCCATGGGCTAAGGCAATCTACTCACCTCAGCCTCCCAAAGGCGTGGGATTACAGACTGAGCCACCGAGTCCGGCTAAAATTGTATTCTTATATATTTAAACTTCAGTCATCTTCAAAGAATTCTTCATTTGATGCAATGCACCTATCAAGATGCTTTTTCCACTTCTTACAACAGTTTAATTCATCACAATTTTGATGCTTTTTATTGTTTTTCCTGTTTTTTGTTTCACCTCTTCTACATTGGAAAACTTTTCTCTTTGAGGACTTTTCTCCATTTAGGGAAACAAAATAAAAAGTTGCTCAGGGTAAGATCAGGTGAATAGGAAGGGTGGGGTATGGAGATTATACTGGTTTTGTTCAAAAACTGCTGATCGCTCAGCACAGTGTAGGCAGGGTGTGTTGTCATGGTGACAGAATGAGTTAACCCTGTTTTCCACAACTGTGGACAATTCTTCCACAGTGCAGCATCTCACAACGATGTTAGTTCGCACATTGATTCTGAACACTTACCTAGCTGGGGAATCCTGTCTTATGAGGGGCCTGTCCTCCAAAAGATAATTCCTATTTTTTAGGAGGTCCTCTCTCATATTACATGAGATACAACTGATAATTAATCATGAAAAATCTAAATATATAATTTTCTCTTTTTTTAAAAATAAAAAAGTTAAAACAAAGCATTAAAGGCAGGGTGTGCATTAATATCATAATAAGGAGCATTTTTTTGCAGATTTTTCTAGCTGCTGAAATGGCTCTTGTGTGTTCTCATCAGGAAATAGGGGAAAGAGAATCTTCATCTTCAAATAACTGCATAATTTTTTCTCCTGTTTGTGGGGAACTTTTAAACAACATTCAGGAACTGAAATAATATTTACATATATTCGTGTACACTCTTTTGCAGAGAGAGTTGTGTTTCTTTGAAAGAAAATTTTTCTGGTTCATTTGTGTCTCTTCTGTGGTTTTATCTTGGATCTCTAGATACTTCAAGCAGAGTTACCTGTTTCAGTTTCAAAACTTTCAAATGTATATAGCTCTTGTGCAGAAAGCCTTTGAACCAGATTAGAATGATTACTGTAAATGAAACTTTACTGTAACAGCTGTCATTTTCTTCCTCTTCTTGAGGAATCTGGAGTTTTTATTTTTAATATAAAATTTGAATACAGTAGAGAACTTTTTATGTATGCAATCAATCTGCAAATAATTTTCAGATTTCAGATTTATTTGGATTCTAAAATAATGGCGTCATATCAATAAAAATACCTGACTTTTTAGTAGCACATATCAGAACCCAAAATACCAAAACCACGAGGGTAGTTAGTAATGACTGTAATAATTAGCAATATTGGGAAAATCAGGTAGAGGTCATTGTCAAAGAACCTATTGAAATTGAAAAGCAAGAGATTATTGAAAAAGGTGACACTGTGGAAACTGTTTCTCTCAACTCTTACTATGCCGAATTTCTATTCATTAAAATTGAATTAGAATAAAATATCTTGAAACAAATCACTCTAATTTTTGAATTCAAGCTAAGATGCCTAGAGCAGTGACATATGCCTGTGCTCACTTCAGGGACGTGTGCTAGAAAAAATCATTTATCTTCAATCCAAACTGTTAGGTACGGATACGGTCAGGGTGTATGGAGAGTTGAGAGGCACAGGAGAGAGGGGTACAGCACCACCAGAGCCAGCAAGCCAGCGGTGCACGCAATGGGATCCCAGAGATCTGAGTAGATGCAAAGAACTGTGACACACAAAAAGGTTAAGAAATAAAAGTTTATTTAAAAGTAAGTAAAGAAGGTTTACCTTCCCAAGGTGGGGGAGGAGACCAAAGCCTGGAAACATGGTGACAGCCATAGCTCAAAGAGCACATGGCTACCCAGAGTCTAGCAAGGCAATGACTGCTGTTTGCTTGTGGTTGAGTCCTTTTAACCATTGCCCTTGACGGGGGAAGATCATTAGGTGATTGGGTGGTGGTCTGCTTCCACATCATCACAAAGGGGCAGACAAATGCAGGTACTGATGCCAGGTGATGGATAGCAGGGAGATGGATGGGTTAGTCACATTGTAGTAGGAAAAATAGAGAGATCATGACACCGAGACTATTATAGGAAGTGGCACTTTATTATGCTGGCTAGCACAGAGGGTCCAAGAATTTCATGCATTCAAATATCAAGCTTGAGCACCCCAGAACAGGAGATGTGGGGTCTTATACCCTCATTTAGGTAAGGGAAAGGGGTCGTGTTGAGTCATTACATATTTCCTTTGTAATCTTACAAGGTTGTACTCAGCAAAATCAGATTTTTCAAAGAACAAATGGTTTCCAGGAACTGCAGTCTTGTAAACTGTCAACTTCAGAAGGGGTGCTTTTGGATAAGTCTGTGAATTAGCCACTTTTTTGTATATCCATTAAATGGCTAGTCTTTAGGCCATTTGGCCTTTCCCAAACAAAACCTGCCTGGTGCCCTGGCGGGTCTTTAAAATTGCAACTTGCCTTTCAAAAGGAAATACTTTTAACCGCTATCAACTCTTTTCCTGCCCTGGGTTAATGATTGCCATGAGGCCAACTGCTGATCCTGAACCAGCTACGTTTCTGTGTTTATTCACTCAATCATAGAAGAAATATATTTGACCATTTGCCGCATCCTGCCACAACATGATTGCTGCCAAGGTGGGTCACAAAGAGCTAATTAGGCGAACTCTCTGGGGTGGGGGCGTTTCCTGCAAGAGACTTGTTAGATATTTGCAATTCACGAACTCATGACTTTGGCCTTGACAAGGAATCAAACGTTTACTAGAGATTATTATGCTAAACAATGAATGGTTGGGCTGTCCTGGTCTTACATCTGAAGGAGATTTGCCAAGGGGGATGAGATAGGCTGCTGTTTGTCCTGCAGTAGAATGTCTGGATGTTTTCTTTTTTTTTTTTTTTGAGTTGGAGTCTCACTCTGTTGCCCAGACTGGAGTGCAGTGGCTGCTCCCGGCCACCGCAGCCTTGACCAGCTGAGCTCCAGTGATCCTTCCACCTCAGCTTCCCAAGTAGCTGGAACTACAGGTGTGTGCTACCATGCCCAGCAAATTTTTTGATTTATTGTAGAGATGAGGTCTCGCCAAGTTGCCCAGGCGGGTCTCGAATCCCCAGGCTCAGGCAATCCACTCACCTTGGCTTCCCAAAGAACTGTATTACAGGCTGAGCCACCGAGTCTGGCCTGAATGTTTTCTAATGGCTATGCTGAGGCAAAAATACTAAACCCTTTCACAAACTTTATTGATTCCTGTTTTAACAACCTTCAACAAGACTAGTACATGCAGAAACAAAACTTAAGTGTTTAACATAAGAAATGTCCACACCAAAAGCTTACATTTGTGTTTCATTCATGTATTCTTGTGATTATTTTGGTATTTTTATTGATTCTAATGATTTTCCAGAAATAAAACCTAATTTATCACATTTTACCTGCAGGAACTAGAAGTCTAATTTATAACATAATGGTATGACTTGCAGCCTTTTCCCTGGATCTAATTAAGCCTCAAGTTGAAGGTCTTGTGAAGGTCATCTGTGTAATGAGGTGCTGATACAAATCTGTACTTTCTCTTGATAAAGTTGTAATGAAAACCTGCCAAGTGCCTGGGAAAATCTTTGTGTATTCTCGATTCCTTTTCTTCCAGGTTCTTCTGGTTATCTTCTTCCTGTATCCCATGTGGGGATGTTTAGAGGCAGACTAGCTAAGGGCATCCAGTTAGCTCCCACATCGACTGGTTTTGAATCCCAGATCTGCCGCTTACAATCTGTTTGACTTTGGGCAAGTTTGTGAACTCTTTTAGCCTCAGTTTACTCATCTAGACAGTAAGGAGACTCACAACAGAAGTCCATTCTGGATTAGTAAGGTAATTAGATGAGTCACATATCTAGACTACTTAAAACAGTACCAGGAGCATTTTAATTACTATGGAAGTGTTTGCTATAATTATCATTATTATAGTATCAGGAGATATTGACTGTGCCCTTCTAGTTCCTTCCCTCTCTTCCCAGTATGAACTGGAAAAAATTCCTCATGTATATGTTTAGGAGAAACATGATGTGGCTGAATGGATATCAGTGTTAGCATCACAAAGACCTAGGCTCAAATCTCATCTCTTGTTACTGTTTGCTCTAGTGTGAAGCTTTGTTCAGACTGTTTCCCTTTATACCTGGCCTCTCCCTGCCCCCTCCCTTGGGGAGTGACCTCTGACCAATGTTGTCTCCTAAGGGTATCCACATTACCAGCAATGTGTTACGGAATGCAAGGTGACCAAGCACAGCTGAAAACAATGAAGTCATCACTCAGTCAATATGATTGTACTCACCATATAGGGATTTGAATACTTAGCTTGATTGCTTTGATTAAAAAACTGCTTGCCATAGTGCCTCAAGGAGTGAATTCTTCACCCACCTGCCACTCTCAGTGCCTCCTGCAAGTTTTTTTTTGAGTCAGAGTCACACTCTGTCACCCACGCTGGAGTGCAGTGGCATGTTCACAACCACTGCAGCCTTGACCTGCTGGGTTTAGGCAATACTTCCACCTCAACCTTTCAAGTAGCCAGAAATACAGGTGCATGCTACCATGTCTGGCTTTTTTTTTTAACTTATTGTAGAGACCAGGTCTCACCAAGTTGCCCAGACTGGTCTCCAACCCAGGGCTCAGGCAATCCTCTCACCTCAGCCTCCCAAAGTGCTGGGATTACAGTCTGAACCACTGTGCCTGGCCGTCTCCTGTAGGTTTTAATAAACCGATGTCTTTTCCTGCTAGGACTCAGGGTGACTTCTTTGGAACAGATAAACATTATGCAGAAGCCCTCTCAGATTTGGGGTTACTGTGTTACAACAGGGATATGTTACTTGTGCTTCCTCACTTTCAGTTTTCACATTTTTAGGGGTCATTAATACCTATCTAAGAAGGACTTTTGTTATAATAAAATAAGTTAACATACTTCAAATATCTCGCACTTTCCTGGCTTGCTGATCAAAGTGCTCAATAAATGTCTGTTTCTTTTTTCCTTTCTGTCATTACTTACACATTTCACGAGTTGTGTTTGTTTGTGTTTTTTTGCTTACATGAATAACCTTATGCTATGCTCCAGTTTCTTTTTGCACTTCAAATGTGATCATCCTTTATTCAAGTTCTTTAAATCCCTAAGCCTTGCTGTTTTCAGGGCAGGCACATATAGCAACTCAACTGGGGCATTAGGTAGTCTAGGAGTTATATCTTCCAGTACAACCCCTTAATCCATCAGAGAGAGAGAGAGAGAGAGAGAGAGAGAGAGAGAGAGAGAGAGAGAGAGACTGTGTGTGTGTTTCATCTACCATGCATTCTACCAAACTTTATTTGGGTTCCTCCATTAACATGAAACTGTGCTGGGTTCTAGTAACAAAGAAATGAGTCAGGCATGGTCTCTGCCCTGGCGGAGCTCATGTATTCCAGTGTGGAGACAGACACATAAATGGGTGCTTAAAAGCAACCCAGTGGGTGTGGAGGATGTAAAAGGCAACATTAGGGAGGGGCAGCTAATTCATCTGTCGGAGCAGTTTGTCAAATATTTAGAGGAAGCTGTTATTTGTGAGTCTGACAGAATAAGTCAAGAGCTAGCCTGGAGGGAAAGGAGACAAAGAACAGGCCTGGGTGGATATTTTTGGCACAGGGGTCACATAAGCAAAGTACTGAGGAAAGAAGCAGCCTAGTGGGAGTGGGGTAGCCAGGGGCAGGAGACAAGAGAAGAAAAACCTGAGGTTGCAGAGAGATCAGGGAGGGCTCAGGGGACAGGAATGAAATAGATACTTGGGGAGCTACAAACAGAATGGTATGGGCCTATCTGAATTGTACATTGCTCTGTAGGTTACATAGAGAATAGATTCAGGAAGGCAAGAGTGAAAATCAGGAGACAAGTCAGAAGTCTAGAGCAATAGGTGAGTCAATAGATGGTGAGGGCCTGACTGAGAACAGCAGAGGGAAGGAGAAGGAAGAGGGGCCAGGCCAGAGCCGAGATACAGCAAAATATGCAGTAGAAGTCCCCCTACTTAACACATCCGTGCTCTTAGCTTCAGGCATCTCAATTACTTGAGCCCATCACAGCCTCATAGAAGGTAATTGAAAACAAATATTCCAAGCCTTACTTATTACTATTATTCTAGGTACCTACTTTACTTCAAGCGTCAGAATATTTTGAGACATTTTTCACTATCTATGACGGGGTTTATGGCTCAACATTCTTTATGGCTACAGGCTTTCACGGACTCCACGTTATCATTGGCTCAACTTTCTTAGCCGTCTGCCTTTTGCGACAATTAAAATTCCACTTTACATCTAGCCACCATTTCATGTTTGAAGCAGCCACAGAGATGAAGAATGAGATTTTAGTAATAATTGGGTTGTTGAATGAAGGAAATGAAGGGGACAAAGATGAGGGTTTTTTTCCTGGCTTGTGTGCCCAGGTCAGTGGTGGGAAAGCTGGTTTTCTTCTTTCTTTCTTTTTTTTTGAGTTGGAGTCTCACTCTGTCGCCCAGACTGGAGTGCAGTGGACGCTCCCGGCCACCGCAACCTCAACCTGCTGGGCTCCAGCGATACTTCTGAGTCAGTCTTCCGAGTAGCCGTAATTACAGGCATGCGCTACCACACCCGGCTGATTTTTTCATTTATTGTAGAGATGAGGTCTCACTGCCCAGGCAAGTCTCGAACCCACTGGCTCAGGTAATCCACTCACCTCG
>NW_006955066.1:0-3485 GCF_000164805.1 Carlito syrichta
AAACTAAAGCAGAGGTATCTCAGTTCAATATTTCAAACTTTATTATATGTTTACAGCAATCAGCTCAGCCTGGTATTGTTACAAGAATAGGTCCATGGGCCAATGGATCAGGACAGAGACTGAAATCCTCAAATCCTCTACCAACTCATCTTTGAAAAAACCTCCAAGACCCACTGGTTAATGGAGAACATTTTCATAAATGGTACTGGGAAAGGCTGAAAACATGCGCAAGATTGAAACAGGACCCCTATGTATAACCATACACCTTAACTGTAAATGGATCAAAGACCTAAACGTAAAACACCCAGATTATAATAATCTTAGAAAATGCAAGAGTCACCATTAGGGAAACTGGAACCGGAAAGTAAGTCCTCTTCAGAGATTTAAATACCCATGCCTTAAGAAGTAAGTTAGACAAGTGGGATCTAATCAAATTAATACTCTCCTGCAAAACAAAAGAAACCATCAAAAGAGCAGGGATACTGCCAACATAATGGTAAAAACTATTCTCCACCTATATATCTGTAAAAAGGCATAACATCTAGGATCTACAAGAAACTCTAACACTCAGAAAACTCAGACACACATTCCCTTTGAAAAGTGTGCAATATACATGATTGGACGCTTTTGATAAGAAGAGATACGGGCAGCCAGCAGACACAGGAAAATTGCTCAGCCTCACTCATCATCAAAGAAATGCGAACGAAACCACTTTGAAATACCACATACCGCCTGTAAGACTGGCCATCATTTATAAAACACCCTATGACTGACGCAAATCCGGGTTTGGGAGGATATATATGCTTCTACACTGCATGTGGACTGAAAAGTAGAGCAACATCTTTGGAAAACAGTGTGGTGGTTTGTAAAGGGAAAAGATATTGATCTACCATGTGACTCAGTAATTCCACAATCGAAAATATACTTGGAGAAACTCAAATCATTTTACCAAAAATCTACCTGCACCAATATGTTTTTTGCAGCTCTAATCACAATTGCAATAAAATATGGTACCAACCATGTTGTCCATCAAAGCTGGAATGGATAAAATATATGTTGTATATACTCAGTGGAATATTTTGCAGCTATAAAAAAGGACAGATATAAGGATTTTGCAGAACGCTTGATGGATATGAGGTAGGTCATTTTCAGTGATTTATCAAGAAACAAAGAACAGATTTCTATATGTTCTCACTCAAGTGCTGAACTTGATCACTTACAGTGCTGTAAAAAAGTGATTGGCAGTAGTGAAAAACTTTTTATGGGGAGGGGCGGGATTTACAGTGGAGGGATACTGCTAAGGAAGGGAGGGGCATACTTCATCAACAAGTGACCCTGCATAATCAATGTTTGCATATTTAACTCTGAATTGTACCCCACATTTTATAAAAAATTAAAATAAATTATTAACTAAATAAATAAATGAAAGCTGTAAAACATGCAACTGACTTTATTTGTTAATCTATTTTTTATTTTCTTTTACTTTAAAAATGCTTACAATTCAGGGTTGGGTCTAGAAATGTTCATTATGCAGGGATTGACTTTTTAAGAATTGTATTATAATCCAATTATAACTCCTTTCCCCTTTAATAGGTTGTAATACATAGTATAATTACGCCTTCAAGATTTACAATTACAGTTTTTCTCTCATAAATTGTGAATGTTTTATTCTTCCGATATTGAAACTTGTTGAGATTACAATTGTATGTCATTCTTGGAAACTGAACCTTGAGATTCAGTTTACCTAAGTGCTCTTCAGAAGGCAGAATGCATAATAAATCTTAAAAATTTGAGAAAATAAAACAGTTTAGTAATGTAATGTAGATTGTTCCATTCTTAAAATTTGTGTACATTGTCTTGGTGCACTCTGTGTTTTCTGCTTATTAATTTTGATTAAATGTTACACTATGTGCAATCCTTAGAGAAAAGTTTCCCGTATATATTTGAACGAATTATAAAATCACATTCACTTTCTATTTTAACCCAATTTATATTTTTCAAAGAGTATTTCCATTGAATTCCCTTGTATTTTCTCTACCTAAGACATAATGCTGTACTCTGCAACAAAGTATCCGATTAATGTAATACTTTTAATCTCCAAGCATTTACAATGAGGCACACATAAAAAAAGAGAATTTGAGGCCCAATATATATGTAAACCAAATAACATGGATATTTACAAAGTAGTAAGTATTTGGGCTCTGCATTAGTATAAAAATTTAGATAACTGAAAATTTTGGAAAATTTATTATGGTCTTATCAAAAGCAATGTTCAAGTCCTGTAGGAAAAACTGCTCCAAGACTGTTACACAATACAAAAAAATCCAAAAGTTTTTAAACTAAAGAAAGTTTAAAAAATATTATTTGGTTCTGCTATAATCAAGCCTCAACAGGACTCCGTGACCATAATAATAAAAGACTATCTCTTGGGCAGCGCCCTCATGTCCCCTCCCAGTTTGGGAGTTTATTGGTTTTCTCAATAAAGACTACTTTAAAAAAAATAGACTACCTCCTTTATAGGATTCGTGAATGGTCACGTATCCCTGGAGAAATTTTTGGATGTGTTGATTTGAACTTATGTTTATCTTCACTTCTTGGGAATGAAATCGACCATGTCTACCACATTTAGCAGAGCGCTGTACACAAGTGCTTGAAGCCTAAGGATTGTTCAGTCGTCAAGGTCCCTCCCATTATGATGTAAAGGTTCTGAGGCTGATGTCATAAATGACAATTTGATATGCTTGTTTCCCTGACTTTACATACCTCTTATAATGTAAAAATTAGCCTTTTAGTCAATCTACAGATTCAATGAAATAACCATTAAGTTAGCATCATTCTTCTCAGACCTGGAAATTACAATAAAAACTTCATATGAAACCATAAAAAATCCTGAATAGCCAAAGAGTGTTATCAAAACAAACAAAGCAGGAGCTATTACACTTCCAAACTTCAAACTTTACTATATGTTTACAATAACCAACACAGCCTAGTATTGGTACAAGAATACAAGCTGTGTTAAATCACAATACTGTTTTATTTTCTAAAATTTTTAAGATTCATTATGCATTCTGCCTTCTGAATAGTACTTAAGTACATTGAATCTCAAGGTTCAGTTTTCCAATAATGATATAGATCTGGAATCTTAACAAGTTTAAATTTAGGCAGAATAAAACATTCAGAATTTATGTGAGGAATACTCTAGTTGTCAGTTTTGAAGGCAGCATTATACCATGTATTACAACCTATTAAAGGGAAAAAGAGTTATCCTAGAAGTAGTATACAATTCTTAAAACATCAATACCTGCATGATGAACATTTCTAGGCCCATCCCTGAATTATAACCATTTAAAAATTAAAAAAAATGAAAAACAGAATAAACAAATAAAGTCAGTTACAGTTTTACAGCTTTCATTTATTTATTTATTTATTTAGTTAGTTAATTAATTATTTTTTTGTAAAAATGTGGGTACCATTCAGAGTTAGAT
>NW_006955067.1:0-761 GCF_000164805.1 Carlito syrichta
CTCACTACAGTGTCTTCCAACTACTGATCTGCTCCATGGTCTTTCTCTCTCTCTCTCTCTCTCTCAATCTCTCTCTCTCTCTCTCTCCATGGATTACAAACACACACACACACATACACACACATGCACTCTCCCTCTCTCTTGCACATCAATTATTGAGGTTTTAGGACTCTGCCTTATACAACTAGAGCAGCTTAAGTGTATCTTAGAGAGAATGAGTATATTTTTTTGTGGACCAAAGTAGTTTTGCAGAGAGAAACTTTCCCATTATTTAAAGTGATTTGAGAGAGGAGTCATCCATGGAATAGTGGTTCCTGATGCTTTTAGCAGGTGGAGGGTGCCCCAGTGGGGATGGTTTTCATTCTTTTATCACATGCACAGTTGCTTTTACCAGGAGTCTCCAAATACAAGTATGTTTTCAACAATTCCAGCTACTCTAATGTCACAAGAAATAACCTGGCTGAGTGGTTCCCTGGTGTTTTTACTGAAAGGGAGAATAGAGGGCTTCCTAAAATTTGCAAGTGCCATGCTCTCCATGTTTAGCAATGGGAACACAGGTGCTCTGTGTGAATAGGGGACCATTTCTGGATACAGGGGGAGACTGAGCTGACAGGCTTGGAATGAGAGTAGGTATCTACAACACTGGAGTCAAAAGTTGACTTGGATAATGATGATGCAGAGGGGCTGCTGAGTAAAGCAGAAGTCACTGGAAGGAAACATGGCAAGAAGCCTTGTCAAAACAGCTGTGTGAAAGGGCCCCT
>NW_006955068.1:0-886 GCF_000164805.1 Carlito syrichta
CACATTAATGAATAGGACTTCATCAAAATTAATCAAACTTTTCCTCAGAGGACAGTTTTAAGAGAATAAAAAGTTAACACTATTTGTATTTTATTTTATAGATGGGTATATTGGATCTCATAAAGGCTCAGTGAGTTGCCTAGCTTATGTGGGAAGTGAGCCCCCAGGCCTTGGCCTGGGTCTGAGTCTTTTCATATTGCATGCTCTTAAACAGTTGTCCTCTAGTATTTCCTGAGAATTACTAAGGCCTCCATTTCCCATTTAGAAAATAGAAGCAGCTCTTCAAAGCACTTCCTAGTAACTCAGAGAGGGTGAAACACTTTAAAATGTTTCCAAAATTCAAAAGGAGAAAAAAAAGGAGACATATTTTAAGGAGAAACACACACACCTTGCATGCTCAAACAAGACTGTCAAAAGTCTGTAAGCTGGGTGTAGTGGTGGCACATGCCTATAGACCCAGCTACTTTGGAGGCCAATGCAGGAGGATCACTTGAGCCCAGGAATTAGAGTTCAGCCTAAGTAACACAGCAAGACCCCATTTCTAGGATTTTTAAAAAATTCTATAAAATGATAGCCCCATCAGCCTCTTAGGAGAAATGGTGAGGTCTACTTTAAAGAAATGGTTTTCACCCAAGCCCTCCCAAGGCAGGGAGGGATTCCTCCACAGTCCCTCAGATCTCCACTATGTTTGCTGGTAGAGATGATCAAAGTTCTGAGCCTGTTCCATAAAAAACTGCCAAGCAAGATTTGACTGGATAAAATTAGCCAACCCCCTGATGGTATCAACAGCAAGTCCCTTAGATGGACGTTAAGAGGAATCTGCCTCTCTTCTCCCTTCCCAACTTCACTTCTAACTCCTCACAACAAAGCTTGATATTACTGTGGG
>NW_006955069.1:0-708 GCF_000164805.1 Carlito syrichta
AAAGTGGTCCTGACGGTGTCTCCACTGGCTGCACAGGGCACGCAGGCTCTGCACACGAGCCCCTCCCGTGGAGACCCTGCTCCACCCGGCCTCAGTGGCCTCCCTTGGAGCCTGGGGTCCTCACTGTGCCACGACAGCCCCTGGCTCCTCCCGGGAGCTGGCACCTCTTAGTTTCCTCACAAATATAAAAGAACAAGGTGGAAGGAATGGGGCTGGCTGGCTCTGCTAACATGCAGTGAGCCAGGAAATGTCTACCCGACTCATTTACTTACTGCCCCGCTCCCATCTGCACGTCCTCCTGGGCCTGGTCTGGTGTGGGGCGCAGGGCTCTGCAGTTGAGAAACTATGGGAACACCACAGCACCCCCAGGGTGCTGTCTCCTCGCTTTCTTCTTTTTTTACGGCTTGATTCACTTTGTTTTTTGTAAAAAAAAAAAACAACCCTGTGTTGCAGCCACCACTGGAGCCTGGGTCCTATGCACGGAGACTCTGGTGAGGGTCTTGATGAGGTGGTCAGTGAATTCCTGATAGAATGACTTGGCAAACACAGTCTCTTTCCAGAGGTCAGGAGTCACGGAGCTAAGGGCCTTAGAGATGGCATCAAAGGTGGTCTTGGCAAAGTTGCCCAGGGTCGCAGTGCAGCCTCTGGCCGAGGTGTAGCAGTCATCGATGCCCACCATCATCAGCAGTGTCTTGGCCATGGGGGCCA
>NW_006955070.1:0-4637 GCF_000164805.1 Carlito syrichta
GCACAGTGTGACTGTGTCAATCAAATGAGATGGGACAGACTGAAAGCTAGGGTCTGGCATATGTGGTGGTAATGGGAACTCACTGAAGGCAGGCAAGTCCATGTGTTGCCACCCACCTACCCAGGAGACTCACCGTTCTCAGTATTTATGAGGCCCCTGATGTGTACTGGATTGTATGGCAGGCACCCAGACAGAAACCCAGGTTGCAGCTGCCTCAGGGATGTGCATCACAAAAAAAAGAAGGATCAAAGGCTAGTAGGGTTGAGGGGCGTTAGATATCTCAGGGTGAGCTGGCCTAAGCCTCCTTACAGTGCTAGGAATTTGTGAAATTCTGTTCTACTGTGCAGAGTCTAGGCCATCAAGCATTTGGTACCTTCTGTGGGCAAGGGACCAAGCTCAGGGACTCCCACGAGTCAAGAGCAAATTTCAAAGCTTTCATACTCCAACTCAGACCACTATCATCTGCCTGGGCATGTGGCCGTCTGTGGACTCCGAGCTGAGGTGTACAGTATCCATGTGACACTCTCCTCCTCCCAGGAGCTATTCAGGAAGTTGCAGCCAGTGAACAAGAAGGGCAATGAGAACTCGGTACCAACTGTCCATGCCACCATCACACAATTCAACAAGGTGGCTGGCTGTGTGATTACTACCTGCCTTGGGGACCACAACATGAAGGCCCAGGACAGGGACAGGACAATGGAGCACTGGATCAAGGTGGCCAGGGTGAGAGTTAAGGCCAGCAGGCTCCCGCTCTGGAGACATGGGAAAAACTTCTCCTCTCAGCTCTCAGGATTGGCATTTGTACATGGAGCCTTGCACAGCGCCTTGGCCCTTCCTGTCAGGAGAACACTGACCTTGACTCTCAGGACTCAGTGGGGGCTGCTCACTCCTGCCTGGGCCCCTCCTTGGGCTGAACCCACATCCTCCTTCTCAGTGTGGCTCTTCGTTCCTGGTGTGTCTCTTTGCGGCTCCCTGGACCTCGGCCTCATCCAGGACGGGACATGTGAGCAGAGGGACTGACACTGGAGCAGGCAAGTTCAAGTTCTCACCTCAAGCTCCTTCTCTCTCTCCTATGAGTGCCTCAGCCTGGGAAACTTCTCCTCGGGCCACGCCATCCTCTCTGCCATAGAATGTTCACCACTTCATCACCACAGGAAAGCTTGGAGAGAAGTTTCCAGGTGGGCATGCCACAGGTGAATCAGGGTGCTCAGGCACTTCCCATTGTTCTGCCCACATCGCTCAATGACCCAGAAAGGTGCAGGGAGGCTAAGACCCTGGAGGCAGAATGGGCTGGTGGGGCTCCAGAACTAGACAGTCTCTAAACTGAGACTGGGTCTCTAAACCTAGACCTTAGAAGTGAATTTCCAACTAGAAGTGAGTTTTCATAGCTGTCAGGACCAGGCTGGGACCAACTGAAGACTTTGAAGTATTTATATAGAGCCATGGAACTCTTGGCCTGACCGATCTTCACTGTAGAAACAGTTGGTCAGTTGACGTGGAGGTGGGCCCAGGTGTCCAGTATAAGCTCCCCCTCCCGAGGTTCAAGGAGCCTTTAGAGCTCAGGGATCCCCAGTGGAAACTTTTATCCTGCTCGCTTGGTGTTTGAGGGTTCTCAGATGAAAGGAATTTCAACTTACACGCCTCCCTTTTATTCTCACATTTCTACTTCTTTCATCCCAGTCTTCAGAAAAAGTGCCAAACATTTTAATGATCTGTATGGGAACTATAAGGAACTGATCAGAGATCTACTCATCAAGGCAAATGTAAGCTGAGATGGGGGCAAGAATTTCAGGGAGAGGAAAGGGTAAGGTTGGAGGTTGGAAGGGTCCTGGACATGTGTGTATGTGTGTGTGTGTGTGTGTGTGTGTGTGTGTGTGTGTGTGTGTTTGTACACGCCTAAGTATACATTATTGCACTAATAGTTTCCCTGGAAAAATGGATCCATCCATGTCTAGCCTGGACTTCCCATCATAGACTTTATGCAGCAAAGTTTCTTAATCTCAGACAAAACAAAACAAAAAACAAACAAAAAGAGACTACAGTCGCTAGTCCAGGCTCCCAGTCGCCTCCTCCAGGTCCCATTCTCTTTCTGCCTAGTCACCTGGAGTCAGAAGAGCTGTTGGTGCAGCTGGCACCCCAACAGTCCCTTGGGGAATGTGAAAAACTGAAGTCTGAGGAAGATATCCATAGCCTAGGCAGGCATCTGGTAGACTAGAGCTCTGGAGGTCTCGGCTACCCCTCCACCTATCTTCCCTTTCCCCGCACCCCAGCCAGAACAGCATCACTCCCGGCTCATTCAGTCCTAAACCATTCATGACTGGTCTGCCTTCAATTGCCCCCAACCAGAGTCCCCTTCCACCACCTAGCACCCACCTACTGCTCACCTGAAGCCTTCCTGCACTGCTGCCAGCCTGGGGTTGTGGGTGCCTGCAAGTCCCTCACTCAGAGTATCCAACTGTCCCTAGTCCAGGCTCCCAGTGGCCTCCTCCAGTCCCCATTCTCTTTCTGCCTAGTCACCTGGAGTCAGAAGAGATTGGTGCAACCGGCACCCCAAGTGCTTGGCCAGGGTTGATGCTAGCCTTGGGCACCCCACCTTGGGGAACAAGGCACCCGTGTAGCGGGGAGGACTGGTGCATGTTCCCTTAACCTGGAACTGTGTAGTTTCCCCTGGACCTTACTACCAGCCCAAGTCTGTAGTCCCAGGACCCTTGGACATAGGCCCCCTCATTTCCATCACCCTGTCTAACCCCTGGCGCGCACCGACGGCTCAGAGAGGTAGCGGCGTCCTGAGGCTGTGGGCACTGGCATGCTGTCTCCCAAAGTGAAGGAGGGTGCTGCTCTGGAGAGAGGCAACTGTTTACCTGGGACAGCATCATGGACAAAAGCTGTGGTGGGGGTTCAGGCGTGCTGATCTCCAGCAGCTCCACCTACCGCTGCAGCCCTGGGGTCCAGTCTGCCTCTCTCTTGTCAGGGACCCAGCTTTCCTCCCTGTTGTGGCAGAGCCCTCCAAAGAGGACACAAACTTTAAATTTTTTTTGTTTATTGTGGTGAGCCAATGAAAGATAAAAAGTTTGTTCTAATCATGGGCTTAAATGAATTTCAGGTTTTAATGTAAAATCTTCAGTGCTACGCATTTCAAAATAGTTTCTAATTTCCACTTGATGTAATTTTTATAGGGTATTACCAATTCATGCATATCTTAAGTATAATTAATTCCATCTCTTAATATTAATTTTATTTCATTTTAAAGATGTGGGGAACAATTCTGGATTAGATATACAAGCGGTCCTCATGAAGATAGAGTTGGGCCTTCCTTTGATCCATGCTTCATTCCGGTTTGAGAGCAGATAGCTTTATTGATGTTCTTCTCCCTCTCACCATGGCAGTTTCTGGTTTTTGCCAATCCCTTTCTTATAATATTATGGTATATGTTCAGGATCCACTTATGAGTGAGAACATGTGGTACTCAGTTCTTTGTTTCTGTGATAGATTGCTGAGTGTTATATACTCTAAATCCATCCAAGTTGCTGTGAAATTCTTAAATTTGGCCTTTGTGGTTGCATAGTATTCTCTAGCAGCACTATACACAATAGTAAAAACATGTGACAAACTGTGCTCCCCACTGAAATGGGATAAAAAATGTGGTATATATACATAATCGAATAAACTCCATCTTATAGAGAACTGAGAGATTGAGTTTTTGGTTTGTTACTTGTCTTGGAGTGAGGGGGCTATGATTGAAGGTTTTCCCTACTTTGACATGTTCTTCCCTTCCTCCTTTCAAACAGTGCTCTCCAGTGAGCCTCTCTCTCCAAACATATCATGTCACTGCCTACTTCATCTGGAAGCCTGGCAAGAAAGGTATCGCTTTCCCATTAATTCAATGTATTCTGTCCAAGATGAAGCAGACTTTGAATCCCATCATTGGCCTTAATTGGGGCAATGCATTTCAGTGAATTTTTACATATGCCTCAAATGTAATGTACATTCTGGCTGATTGACTCCCTGCACACTGAGGATTTCTAACACATATTCATTTGATAAAGTAGCTTAGATGTATATTTTATGCCCATGACATCACTGTTACTGTCCATGAGAGCACTAGTTAGTTACACAGGTTAGTTACCAGAACAGGCTACTGTATGGTGTTGGATCCCATTAATGCATAATTGATTATCACCTTAAAAAAATTTCTAAGAGTCTGTGTAGTCCAGACCTATATGAATGAATTGAAGAAGTCATCACAGGTATGAGTATGAAGGTGGGCTCCAGACCCCCTTGGCCCATTGTGAGAGCATTGCAGGCCTGCATCCTCTACCTGGAGACCCAGAACAGTGTGTCACCTTCTAGAGATGAGCAATCCAGAGATCAGGAGGTTAAGGAAGAATCTATTGAGCACCATGCATACAAATCAGGTCCAGGCCAGGAGGAGAGTCATGCATACAAATCAGGTCCAGGCCAGGAGGAGAGTCAGGCCAAGTCTTCAGCCAGTCTCAGGGGCCTTGGGGGTCTCAGGTCCAACCTTCAGACCACACCAGCACAGATTCAGCTAAGGTGGACCTTACTTGTTGGGAGCCCGCCATGGAGGCCCACTGAGCGTTAGGGGTCAGGAAGGGCCATTGATCCCCAACCAGTAG
>NW_006955071.1:0-685 GCF_000164805.1 Carlito syrichta
CCTTAGCCCCTGGATTCGAGACCAGCCCAGGTCCCATGGCGAATCCTAGTCACTACAAGAAGCCAAAAATATGAGCCAAGCGTTGTGGCAAACAGCTGTCATTCCACACACTTGGAAGGCAGCTTTGGGAGGTTTGACAGAACCCAGTCAGTGCAGTTCATGGTGGCAGAGAGCGGGCAGGCCTCTGGGTTCTGGCCTGGGTGTCAGAGCTGGACTCTGATTCAAAATAATAATACCAACCACCACCACCACCACCCCTGCCACCCCACCCCTGCCACCCATAGTGAGGTTTCACCCTCAGGGATGGGAGAGTGAAAGGCACTTTCCTGCCTGTCATTAACGGGAGGCTTCAACGATTGTCACCGGGCATGTCTGGCTCGTGCCTACAGCCATGCACCCCTGAAGGCCTTCCTCCACCCTCCACACTCATGCCCCACAGCAAGGACACATTTAAATTTGAGGAACAGACAACCTAGAGCTAGGGTGGCCATTGGGCACAGAGGGATCAAGATGGCTCAGCAACGCCATGCCCAGCCCAGGTTCCGGTTTGCCCTGTCTGTCATCTTGGGGTGGGGGGGAGGGCCCCTTCCTCTTTCGGTTTCTACTTTGTCCCCCGCCCACACAAATCTTTCCCTGGGGAGACCGATGGATGCCCATTATAACGCACATGGGAGGCCTTTTTTTG
>NW_006955072.1:0-932 GCF_000164805.1 Carlito syrichta
CCCCACTCTCCAATCCACAGTCTTTGTCCCCTGAGCCCTTGAATTTGACCATCATTGTTACAGTCAGTCAGGACTGTGGCTGGATCCTCTGGGGTCAGGAGAAAGCCTGAGGCTACGACAATGTTGATTTCTTCACAGGGTGCATCTCCCCAAACCCACATTTAAGTCCCTCTAGGACTACTGCTGTTTTTACTGTAGTCTTTCCAACACTTTTTTAAGAGTTTGGGTTTTTTGTTTTCTTACTTAGTAGTTCTGAAGTCAAAGAAACTATCCGGAAGTTTCTAAAGTAGATTAGCTAAATTTCCTTCAGGCCCTTCTAGAAAGGTCACCTCCTTCCTATTCGATCTCCCTTCCCATGTCAGCCCACATGAATTGCTGTATGACCCTTACAGAATCAGCAGTGAAATCCAGTGACAATGTTCAGAGGGTTCAGTAATGAAATGACCACCTAGAGGCACCCCAAATGTGAAAGTCAGCCTGCACTAGTTATCAAATTTCCAGGAAGAAATCGAAGTTCAAAAATTAGAATTTCCTTCCAGTGAAAGTCCACGTTAATATGAAAGAAAATTATATCTAAAGATAAGTTATGCAAAGGAATTAACTACTTAAATCAGTTTTCCTTACCTTTTGCATTGGTCCAAAGACAGACAAAATGAAATGCCCTTTCCTGCCTTATCTGCTAAGTTTGAGCTAAAGGGTTTTTATTTTTGGTGGTGTTGCCTCTGTTGAATAAGGATACCTCAAAGTTGTGTTAATCTAACATCTAGTCTCAAATCCATTTTAGTTTTTCAGAGTATGAAGAGTAAAATAGTGATTAGCAGTTTGTAAAAGCTGAAAGTTGCCCCAGCACAGACATCACCCCCACAACAAAGTCCAGAAAACAATCACCAGCCCCAGGGCTCTGTCAGGCTGCCTTGACATCACGTTTGAGG
>NW_006955072.1:2273-3315 GCF_000164805.1 Carlito syrichta
AGAATGCCCTTCCAATGGGAAACCAAGAAGAGCTGGACAATCTTTAACGTGGTGCTAGCAAAAGGTCCATGATTGGGAAACCGAAGGTATTTTGGACTCATCTCTGCTGTCTTACGAGGGCAATTTGAGAGGTGTCTGCTGAGATCCCCAGAGAGACTCACTCCTGCTGAGCCCCAGGGGCCTCATTTTCCTTGGTCCCCAGCCCCTTGTTGTGCTCATCCTGGGAGTCCTGGATTCAGGTGCCTGCTCTCATGGCTCAGCCAATCTCTAATTAGTGCCTCCATCCCAAGTGAAAAGGAGCCTTCAGCTTAAGAGACTGGCCAAATTGGAAATTCCATTTGTCCAACACTTATGGCCAAGAGCCCAGGTTGCAAGAGTTAAAACCCTACGCTGTATGACCCAGCTCTGTCCTCCATGAACTGCCAAGGAAAGCCACAACTCTGGTCACCAAAGCTTAAAACCACAAATTCTGACCAAGCCAAAACACTTCTCTCTCCTTTTGCTCTTCAGAATCCTGTCTTTATTTATGAAAGCCCTTGGCCAATGCACCAAAGTTTTTTATATGCCACTAAAAGGAAATTGCATGCCACATGAGCAGCCAGGCAGCACTCGGAACACTACCAGCTCCCCTGAGAGTTGGCCTAGGAAAGGGGGTAGAAAGTGATTGCTGAGGAAGAACAGCTCCTGGGGGAGAGGAAAGCACAGACAGAGTCTCCCGCCTCATGTGTTCTTCCCTGAAGGAGAGACACAGAGGGTTTCAGGGGTGAATTGTGTGTGTCAACTTACTTTTTTCTTATTCAATTGAGTTGTTTTAAACAATATTTATTTTCAAATATATGAATATACGGAGAGAGAGAAACAGAGAGTCCTGTCGTACATGCTGATAACAAAACTACTAATAAAGGAAGTTCACACTCCAGGCCCCACGAACTGAACTTGAGAGGCATAACATACCTACATTTTAGAAACTATGATCTGGCCACTTTTCATTTTAAGTCTATTGCAAATAAACCAGAGGCATTTGGCAATTTCTGTGAAGTAT
>NW_006955073.1:0-516 GCF_000164805.1 Carlito syrichta
GTCATTATCTCCTTTGTAACATTATGCATATAGTCCTCCATCTTTGTGAAACCATCTAAATTATTAATTTCTGGGTTTCCTCACAAATACACTCATAGGAAATACTTTCAGTGTGCTATGGTTTGAAGCTGTACTTGGTAGATCCCAGTTTTTCATATTCTTCTGGTCTACTGCTTGCTTGGGTGAGGTAAAACCTTCAGGGGTTTTCTGGAAAAGAACATATTTTGACACCCTGAATGCCTGAAAAAGTCTTTATAATTTAGATTGCACTTATAGCTTGGCTTGCACATACTTTTATATTGGAGGATATTCAACTGATTAGAACCTCTGCAGCCATCTACAGGACTTGCTGATGGATCACTGTGTGGGACATGAGAGAGTTCTGACCATTTCAAAGCTCACATACATGGAGATTTTCTTTAGGTCCATTTACATATTTAGAAAAGTCTTCAAGCATCCCATCTGGGCAAATGTGTGCTTACCAGGGTATTTTTTAACTTAAAAATCTGGAAGAGA
>NW_006955074.1:0-804 GCF_000164805.1 Carlito syrichta
AACTGACAATTATTTACAACATGACTCCCAGTCCCATGGCAATCGAGTAGTCGCAGCTGCCAAAGATGCCTTGCTGTCCATCCTAGTCCAAGTTCCCCATATTGAGCTTGAGATTCCCTGTCTCCGCCTTGTGTTAGGCCAAGAGGATCTTCTAGAAGCATCTCCTCCTGGCTCAAATTCACCCAGGGACCCAGCTGGCACAGGGAGCAATGCTCTCACCATGTGAGGGTGTCCTTTCACTGCCTACGTCTTCTCTGCTAGCCTTTGCCCACTCCTCCAAGTCTTTCAATCCAGTTCAAATTTAGTTACACTTATTTGATCCTCTCTGTTCTCAGACTCTAGTTTGAACCCCCTACTTGAATGTCCATTTTTAGTTCTTGCTAAATTCGGTAAGCCTACTAAACCCACTCCTGGTAGCCTAGGCCTCATACTTTTTTTTTTTTTTGAGTTGGAGTCTCACTCTGTCGCCCAGACTGGAGTGCAGTGGTCACTCTCGGCCACTGCAGCCTTGACCTGCTGGGCTCCGGTGATCCTTCCACCTCAGACTTCCGAGTAGCCAGAATTACAAGCATGCACTACCACGCCCGGCTGATATTTTTTTAAAAATTTATTGTAGAGATGAGGTCTCGCCAATTTTCCTAGAAGGGTCTCAAACCCGCGGGCTCAGGCATCCACTCACCTCAGCCTCCCAAAGGCATGGGATTACAGGCTGAGCCACTGAGTTCCGGCTAGGCCTAATACTTTTAAATATTTTTTGAAACTTAAAACATTTACCTTCAACTTTGCCCAGTCCTCTGACCTTTC
>NW_006955075.1:0-3617 GCF_000164805.1 Carlito syrichta
AAGGTACCTCAACTGAAATCAGGCAAAGTGGGGACCAAAGGAAAGCCCAAACTTTACCTGTATGATGACTACTTTATGTACTTAACCAAGAAGTATACCCTATATCTCTGAAATAACAAAAAACTAAAATAAAAAAGAAAGAAAGAAAATGCACCCTTAAAAAACAATGCGTGAAATAGCACAACATCAGGCAGTGAAATCAGTGATCCCTGATAAGAAACTAATGATGTAAGTTCTAAAACTGCTTTATTCGCTTTCCTGGAAAGATACCCAAGACCAGTTTATAGAAAGGAAAAACACAGTTTGAGCCAACTGTATTCCCTGAGTTGGGAGACAGAGCTGGAACTCCAAGAAATCCTGGGAGCCTAGGGTTTGTGAGGCACACTGTCAAGATGAGAGCTACACAGGGGAGTCTGAACACCTGAAGAGGGTCCTAATATTCAGGTGAGTCTCAATGAGATAATAAGCATGAAAAAATTAACCAATGCTAACTTTGGAAAAAGAAAACCTTAGATGAAAAATACGTTATACTTTGATCATTCAGCACAGTAATCTGAAAATGTTTACTCATAAATATATGTACAGACTTGTTGATGAAGGTGTTATTTGTAATATCAGTAGACAACTTAATCCACTATGATAATTGACCTGAATATATATAGATATATATCTGTTAAAATCATGCAAAACCATTCATATATGCTGTGGAATGGAACACAGTGCTAATTGGAATCTAGAAATTCTTACAGTCCCACTTCTGAATTCCAACAACCAGTCCTCTCTACTCCTACACAAGAGAACCAATTGAGTTACTGGTTTCTTCTATATACTTCCAGATTATTAAATTACACATTCATACCATGGAAAATATGAGGATGAGGGAAGCAAGAGCATTGGTCCCTGACATCTGTACTCATTCTCACACTCTCTTATTATTCCTACATCCCACTCATTGGAAAGCTGTATCTTTGTGCTCATTCTTGTGGGTCAGAAATACCTATTAAATTAAATTTTCTTTCTTTCCATTTTTTTCATAATCTTTTTGCACTGCAACCTCACCATCCTCTGCTCAAGCAATCCTTCAGCCTCAACCTCCAAAGTAGCTGGCTCTCCCAGCATGTGCCATTAAACATAACTCTAAATTACATTTTCTTTCTTCCAAAAATGTTTAGTCTTTCCCTTACTCTAGATAGAATGGATGCAGCTTCTGAATGAGGGTGAGGTTGAGATGGAGACTGCATTACTTGTTTAATGTTTTCAAAATTTTACTTGCATTGTACTCATTCTGAGAGCATTATAGCAATTACTACAGCTATCATCAAGAAGAATAGAGTACTGACTTTACTTAATGTAGGAATGACAAAGCTGAAATGACACAGAGAAGAAACAACTTAGGACCTATTGCTTGTCTTTTTCTATCAGTGTCACAAGATAAGACTTCAATCCTTAATTGCCATGGTAATGATATTTTACTTGTAACTATTACAAGAGTCAACATGGTAATTTTACCCCAGAACAATTAAGCTCTATGTTATTTTTTTTTAATGGCTCCTGTAAATATAGTGAAGTTCAAAATTTACACTGCTTTCTAAATATTCTTTATCATTTGTGCCTTTGAAATGAAGAGAATATACTGGTTTCATTCAATAATAAGCAGAAATAGTGAGTCCATTTAATAAGTAGACCTACATTAATGACCCTAAACCTTATTCAATTGATGGAAATAATTTAATCTTATACTTTGTTTTAGGTTATGCTTTAGAAATTTCAGCAAAAGTTTAACAAGTACTGACAGCCTGGTACAGAGGGAAAGTCCTTTCTGTTACGAACTATGTGATCACGATGAATGCTCAGTGGTCATTATATTAGATGATGAAAGGCGCAATCTTTTGTGCTTTATTGTTGTAAGAATGAAGTTTGTATTTTTGACTGTGTTTCGTATCATTTTACCGCAAAAACTAAATACATGTTTTTACTCTAATGTTGAGGGCAATCTAGCTACATAAAGAAAACTGAACTACTTTTCATGGGCTTTTTATTAAGTCAATTTGAACATATAATAAAATGTAAACCTTACTAATTGTTTACATATTTAGTTGATTTGACAGCACAGCAAAATACCCAGCAAAGGCTTGTTTTTCTGAATTATGAAAGTACATTATCAGTGTGCCGAAGGGCACATATGTGTTCATGCAAGATCTTCATACATTAAAGACAAGCCTATTTTGAAATAATGTGTTTGTTTTCAAATGTCCATAATACATTTTGCTTTAACTCCATAAACACCAATTCAGTATGTCTAAATGGGTCAAATTTCAATCTAAAAAACTACAGAAAATACATTATTACATCCATATTTAAAATATTTTGGAAACTCTAGTGTATTTATTGTACTACAGTTTTTCAGATTGACAAGGACACTACTCCAGTTGAAGAAGAATTTTATGTTTTCTGATTTTGCAATTATATTTTCATTGCATTATGATAAAAATGCTTGAAAAAATTTAATACTTAAAATAAGAGACCTTACAAGAAGCTTAAAAACATTACATGTGGGATTTTAAAATAAGTTGACCTAAAGTTTTAAATTTTTAGAATTCCTGTACATGTTATAGTTCATATATTTTTTAAAATTCCCTCTAAATAACAAGCTTATTTAGCCACACATGGGAATGCTCACCTCTGAGAATAGTTGCATAAATCTCTTAAAGCATTTAGAGCTATTGAGATTATCATTTATCTGTCTATGTACCTATCTCCCTACCATCTATCTATTAATTCAGAATAGACAACATCATCTAATGTGTTACTATTTTTCTGCTATTAAAGTACACACAATAAGCAAAACCACGACCATGACATGATGGAATTATTGTTGTGTGATTTATATCCTGTATCCTTAAGTCTATTTCCTAGTAGTGGTACTATACTCAGTGAATATGAGAATTTATTATTGGGAAGAAGAAAATTCTAGTATTTCAAATGACTGCCTACTAATTATAAGACATGCTGCAACTTCAAAAGTTTTAATCATGCAGAGTATACTTAAAGATATAAAGTTTCATTTAATTTATGATTGCTACATGCTATGTTGATGAGTTATTTACATTTCAATTTAAAACGTGCAAAAAAGAAAAAAAGAAAATACTTTCTAATTCACCTCACCTGTAATGGAATATGTATTTTAAAAATTTATATGCCAAGATTAGGAAAGATTTATACAATACAAGCATAGTACTCCTTTGAAAGTGAAACACACGCTGTTGTAATACAGGAAAGTGGTTTATATATGTGGAGTCAATTTTCAATATGTAAAAAAATGATACTGGGGCTGTCTTTTTCTTATTACAGGAAAGAAATCGTTGCTCATACTTAAGTCAATCTGTAACCGCCAGTTTAGAAAGTAGTAAACTTTTTAAAAATGTATTTTATACTGTACTAAATATTACTTACACTAATACTGAAGAGGACAAGCATAAGGAGGATTCTAAATCTAAAAAAGGAACATACATGCACTTTTATAGGTACTTGAGAAAATCAAGTTTAAAAAAAATCCATACATAAAGTACTAGTTATATGTACCAAAGACAAAAAATAGGAGATGCCAAAAATGAAAT
>NW_006955075.1:3896-5310 GCF_000164805.1 Carlito syrichta
GAGGTACATTAAAAGTTGAAAATGAGCCGGGCTCGGTGGCTCAGCCTGTAATCCCGCGCCTTTAGGAGGCTGAGGTGAGTGGATTGCTGAGCCCGTGGGTTCGAGACCCTCCTGGGTAGCGAGACATCATCTCTACAATAAATAAAAAAATCAGCCGGGCGTGGTAGTGCATGCCTGTAATTCCGGCTACTTGGAAGGCTGAGGCGGAAGGATCGCCGGAGCCCAGCAGGTCGAGGCTGCGGTGGCTGGGAGCGGCCGCTGCACTCCAGTCTGGGCGACAGGGAGAGACTCCAACTCAAAACAAAAAAAAAGTTGAAAATGAATGAAGAATATTTGGAGCATCCATTTCCTTGACTTAAGTAGCACATGTGCAAGATGGATCCAACGAGGAAGAGCAACTCTTATGGGCTGAATTTTTATTTGTAATTTCCTGCCATAATTCTCACCTGCATTAAAACCTTCAGAGAATTCAAGGAAAATAGGGATGAAGAAAAGATATTCTGTTCTGTATTTCATGTCCTGGGTTATGGTTTTCCTAGTCCATGACAAATATTTCAGTAACTCCATTCCCTGTTAGTAATTATGGCAACTCCTCATCTATGTATGAAGGGACAGAAACATGCTGGTTATGTGACTATTGGGGTCTATAAGATAGCCAACTGTTCACTCCATAAGTAGAAAACTTCACATGGATCAGGATATGAGCTGGGTAGCAGGCAAAGAAATAACACAAGAATTAAGGTAGGAGCTCACTGCTTAATAAAATAAGCATTTTAAAATTAAAAACAACTGAGGTATATAGCAAAAGCCTTATTGATATTGATATTCAGCAAAAACTGAATTGATATTGAAGTTATCAACCACATAAAATGATGCAGAAGTTATGGTCTGAACTAAACTAAATTTAAAAAAATAGAAGGGAGTCTGAATATTGAATATTGAATAATAAGTGAGGCAGCTTTCCTTATTGCAGTGACAAGTGGTCAGCCACTGTCAGGATATCCTAAGTTAGTTAGATTCTCTTAAGTTAAAAAGACACTGTCTTATTTATTGTATTTTGAGCCTGGCTTTGCAAACAAAGCCTATGCAATTGTGTCTATTTTTAACCTTTCTTTTCTTTTTTTTTTTTTTTTTTGAGTTGGAGTCTCACTCTGTTGCCCAGACTGGAGTGCAGTGGCCGCTCGCAGCCACCGCAGCCTCAACCTGCTGGGCTCTGATGATCCTTCCGCCTCAGCCTTCCAAGCAGCCGGAATTACAGGCATGCGCTACCACGCCCGGCTGATTTTTTGATTTATAGTGAGATGAGGTCTTGCTGCCCAGGCGAGTCTCGAACCCACGGGCTCAGGCAATCCACTCACCTCAGCTTCCCAAAGACGCGGGATTACAGGCTGAGCCACCGAGCCCGGCTACCTGA
>NW_006955076.1:0-730 GCF_000164805.1 Carlito syrichta
GGAGGGAGGGTCATACCTCATTAACAAGGGTACCTGCATGATCAATGTTTGTATACCTAACCCTGAATTGTACCCCATATCTTTACAATAAAAATTTTTTAGAAAGGAAAGAAAACACTTTAAGTGCACAATCTGAGTTTATAGTTCAGTCGTTTGCATTGCAAAGATATCAGTAATTAAAATGTAAACAGATTCCCATTCAACTAAACAATTGCTAAGCACATACTTATACCTGGAAAGACAACCATGTGTACTCTGAGTGATAACAGGTTAACTCTAAATGGGTTTTTACTCAAAAGTCTCATAGGCTTGGCATTATCTTGATACCATACTTCTTGCTGTGGCCAAAGAGTCATGTCAATGTCCCAGTGTTGACTGGTATCAGATTTCCAGACTCATCAACTGCCTAAGTAAAAAAAGGATATAAAGCAAAGTTTCATTTTTTTATTGTATTAAAACAGGGACTATTGGCTGGGCTCAGTGGCTCAGCCTGTAATCCCAGCACTTTGGGAGGCTGAGGGCAGTGGATTACCTGAGCCCACAGGTTCAAGACCCACCCGGGCAACTTGGCGAGACCTCATCTCTACAATAAATAAAAAATTAGCTGGGTGTGGTAGTGCACACCTGTAGTTCTGGCTACTTGGAAGGCTGAGGTAGAAGGATCACCAGAGTCCAGAAGTTCGAGGCTGCAGTGGCCTGGAGGGTGCCACTGCACTCCAGGCTGGGTGAC
>NW_006955077.1:0-1037 GCF_000164805.1 Carlito syrichta
CCATCACAGAACACTGGTAGCATTGCAAAGAGCAAGGAGGAAAAAAAAAAATAAAACAGTGGTTTACACTAGAGAAGAGAGCTGCAGCATCAGGCAGCTGAGCTAGTACCTGAGATGGTCTTCCCAGCAAGATGCTGATTGGAATGCACACTGATTTATTTCCAAATTCTCACCAAAATGAAGAAAAAAGTATGAAAATAAGGAAAAACTCTAGTGCTAGAAACTAGGGAAAGGAGTAGTTCACATTAGAATTTTGCTGAAGTTTTCCAACTGAAGTTCTAAATGAGAAGTCAAGTTAAGGCAAGTAAACCTAATTCCAATCTCAGAAAAGAAAAACTTAATTCTTAATCAAAGGACCACAAAAGAGTCCCAAAAGCCCTCTTTGTGTACACTGATAATGACTTACATTAAAAATACAATCACTTGAGGATTAAAATGACATTTTCCAAAATATTTCATTGAGAGGAAATGACTCCAGTTACTGATAATCTAGAAAAGCAAATGAGAGCACTGCGTACAAAAACATGTATTATGTAGCAAAAACAGAACTCCAATGAAAGTTATGACTGTCTGTTTTTACAATTTATTGGGAAAAATAAAAAAGTTTGGCCTTCCTTCCTTCCTCCCTCCCTCTCTCCCTCCCTCCCTCCCTTCCTTCTTTTTTCTGCCTTGTTAGTATGTTCTCATTACTGGCACTCTTTCTTGAAACGCCCTTTCCAGCCATTGCTTTGCTAAGCATCAGTCAGGCCATGTGCTCACTGAGCTATGGCTGAATTTTTTTTTTTTTGCTTTGGCCCCCTCCCCTACCTTGGGGAGGTGAATCTCCTTGCTTTCTTGCTCTCTTTCTCTTTTTTGTTCTAATTTACTTTCTAAATAAACTATATTTCCCAATGTAAAAAATAAACAAAAAAAGAAATGTCCTTTCTGTAGTGAGCTGGACTTGGCAATCCCCTGGTGTCTGCCAGGATCTCTGCCAGGCCTCCTCCAAGTTGTGTGTGCTTGTTGGCTTTCCTGCTGTCTCTGGCTGCTAGTGTCCC
>NW_006955078.1:0-1158 GCF_000164805.1 Carlito syrichta
AATATCTGATGCTGTGTATGTGAGCCTTAAAGAGCATAGAGAATCAAATGAAGCAGAGTGAGAAAGCATGGACCCGATAACCCACCTATGTTGAATTATTTATAGTCTCAACTGAGAAATGTTGATTAAGAAATGAGAGAATACAAGCAGGAACAGCTTCTGAAATTGTGCCTAAATATCTCAAATATTCCCAAGTAATCCCACAGACAACTGTGTCAGAGAGGAGTTGACAAATGGAGTATAAGTGCAGAGGTCATGCCCTTGTCAACCAGCATATGGAGAGCATTACTGATGCTCAGCAAATCATTACTGATCCTCAGAAAAATGTACTGTGAATGGGCCTAAAACCCGACTGGAATTTTCCATAGATGTATAATACTGGAAATGGGTTTGCAGCTCCACTCACCAAATCATCTTTGCAAAGTGCAGTAGGTCACAGTCAATGGGACAGAGATTTCTCTGCTCCTTTTTAAGCAGAAAAGGATTTTGAAAATGCCAATTTATCACTTACAAAGGATGGGAATTCAGTAATTAATACAAATATCTGTGATCCCTCAGCTAATTTTTAACTTTAATCTGGGGTGTAAGGTCTCAGGTGCTAACTGATCAGTCATAATCCCTCTAAACAGCTGCTTAATCAGGACTGTGTAGAATGAATTTAGACCTGACAATCCGGCATTCAGTACCAACTCTGTCTCTGCCCTCCAGGATGGCTTTCGGCAAGTATCTGGCACTTTCCATCTATAGTTTTTTGTGTGTATTTAAATATATGAAGTGGTGATAATACTACTTGGTGGCATATTCTATTAGAAAACCCTTCATTACCAAGCATAAACCAAACAGTAAGTGCTATCTCTTAGCATAACAATTTTCTGAACTCTTCCTCTGGCAAGGTAGATAAATGCATCAGACAAAGTGAAAGAGGAGACATTACATAGCTTTTTATCCAATGAAGTCTTGATATTTCAGTGTAACTCTTAACCAAGAGTGCACAGTTGTTAAGAACATAGGCTAACAGTGGTTCAGTGACCTAAAGGCAGACTTCCTGAATTTAAATCTCTACTCTGAAACATTATAAAATCTGGAACAAATTGCTTCTACAGCTGCATTTCCTGCACCTGAGAAAATAATAGTTTCTATCCATGGTAGACTGAATGA
>NW_006955079.1:0-646 GCF_000164805.1 Carlito syrichta
GGTTTTTTTGTTCTTAATGAGCCTCCCTGCGAAGTGGAAGTACAAACTATTAAATACCAATACTCATATGCCCAAATGGTGACCAGGGCCTTGGAATCCAAGATTGCTGGATCCCCTTTAAGAATATGTCCGAAGTATGTAGGAGCTCCTACAATCAGGTTTCGAATATCAATGACAAATTCCAGCAGTAATTTTGGAATTAGGAGGAAAACATGAAGCCAGAAATTACATTATAGAATGGGGAGATGATTCCTTGTGTTGTGGAATCTGACCTTCCAGGCTCCTGCCAAACAAGCGGAGTAGATGGCCACATTCTCTGTTACAACTAACAAGGGGAGCAGCAGGTCACTGGGGATCGGTAATGTCAGATTTGTGGTATGGATATAGGAATAAGCTTTGAAAAATGTGAGGAACAAGACTCCAAAATTCCTGATTAGCATTTAGAAATATACTGTAGACTTCTAGTTTTGAGAACTACCTGAAGACAGGGAAAAATTAGCAACTGTCAGAAATTTGCTGGTCACATGAAAACTGATTTTCCTTGTTCCACATTGGTAACATGAGTAGAAGCTTTCTGATACAGAGTGTCCCAGATTCATGCTTCATTCTCAGCAATATGACCAATGGTTCCCGGTGCCCTGGAAGT
>NW_006955080.1:0-605 GCF_000164805.1 Carlito syrichta
CTGTCTAGTCAGCTGACTAAAGTAGCTGGCTACCTACCTAGCCATATGGCTAGCAAGCTTACTCACTTAGGTGACTTAATCTAGCAAGCTGGCTAGCCAGCTCACATAACTGCTATCTACCTACCTAGCTAGCAGAATTAACTAGGTTCATTGAAAAGCTAGTCTGCTGGCTAGCAAGTTTACTTATCCAGCTAGCTAACTACGTAGCCAGTTGGCTAGATAGCTGACTAAACTAGCTGACTTAACCAGCTAGCCAGTTGGCTAGCCAGCTGATTTAACTCACAGACATCCCTAGCTAGCCAGGTAGCTATCTAGCTGACTCAACTATCTAGTTACCTACCTTGACAGTTGTGTCAGTTCTCTTAACTAGCTGAATTAACCAGCTAACCAGCTAGTTAGCTAACTGACTTAACAAGCTCGCTACCTAGCTAGCCACCTGCCTTAAATTTTTAGCTAACTAGCTAGCTAGATAACTAACAAGCTGACTTAAATAGTTTGCTGTCTAGCAAGCTAGCTGACTTAACCAGCTAGCTGACTAGTTACCTTTACTCGGTATCTAACGTTCCAGCTAGGTGACTTAATCATCTGACTTATTTTGCTAGCTA
>NW_006955081.1:0-711 GCF_000164805.1 Carlito syrichta
ATCTTCTAGAAGCATCTCCTCCTGGCTCAATTCACCCAGGGACCCAGCTGGCACAGGGAGCAATGCTCTCACCATGTGAGGGTGTCCTTTCACTGCCTACGTCTTCTCTGCTAGCCTTTGCCCACTCCTCCAAGTCTTTCAATCCAGTTCAAATTTATTTACACTTATTTGATCCTCTCTGTTCTCAGACTCTAGTTTGAACCCCCTACTTGAATGTCCATTTTCAGTTCTTGCTAAATTCGGTAAGCCTACTAAACCCACTCCTGGTAGCCTAGGCCTCATACTTTTTTTCTTTTTGAGTTGGAGTCTCACTCTGTCGGCCAGACTGGAGTGCAGTGGTCACTCTCGGCCACTGCAGCCTTGACCTGCTGGGCTCCAGTGATCCTTCCACCTCAGACTTCCGAGTAGCCAGAATTACAAGCATGCACTACCACGCCCGACTGATATTTTTTTAAAATTTATTGTAGAGATGAGGTCTCGCAAATTTGCCTAGGAGGGTCTCAAACCCGCGGGCTCAGGCAATCCACTCACCTCAGTCTCCCAAAGGCTCGGGATTACAGGCTGAGCCACTGAGCCCGGCTAGGCCTTATACTTTAAAAATATTTTTGAAACTTAAAAACATTTAACTTTCACTTTGCCCAGTCCTCTGACTTTTCTATTTCTCATGATGACTTCCTGCTCCAATTGCTATCCCCAAGGCTGTCACCTTTA
>NW_006955082.1:0-622 GCF_000164805.1 Carlito syrichta
CCACCCCAAAACTTAGTAGCTTAAAGCAACAATTATATTATTAACGCTCATGATTTTGGCTTGGCAGGGATCAGCAGGGAAGTTCATCTGTTCCATGATATGAAGATTGGGCTGCAGCACCAGAGTGGGGGAAGGCAGGAGGGTGTGCTCCACTGTGCTGGAACATGCATATGGTGGTTGATGCTTGCTATTGGCTGGGAACTCAGGAGGGACTGCTAAACAGAGTGTCTCCATTCTCTATGCAGCCTCTCCATGTAGCTTGGGCTTCACGGTTTGGCTAGTGAGCTCCAAGACCACATGTTACAAAAGGACAAGCCCCAGTGTGGGAAGAAGAGCATATAAATGAAATCACACAGTACATAACTTTTTGAGTTTCATGTTTTTCACTCACAAAATGGCCTTGAGGTCAGCCCAGGTTTTTGTGTATATCGATAGTTAATTCATTTATTGTCTTCTTTAACTGGGTTGTTCTATTTCTTATTATTGAGTTTTGAGAGTTCTGTAATTTTTTAATCAGATATATTCTCTGCCAAGATTTTCTCCCAGAAGTGGATCATAGACCTAAATGGAAACTCTAATAACTGTAAGACTTGTATAAAAAGACAGAAGAGAAAATATTTGC
>NW_006955083.1:0-735 GCF_000164805.1 Carlito syrichta
CGAATAAGATTTGAAAAATGTGAGAAACAAGACTCCAAAATTCCTGATTAACATTTAGAAATATACTGTAGACTTCTAGTTTTGAGAACTAAATGAAGACAGGGAAAAATTAGCAACTGCTCAGAAGTTTGCTGGTCACATGGAAACTGATTTTCCTTGTTCCACATTGGTAACATGAGTAGAAGCTTTCTGAATACATAGTGTCCCAGATTCATGCTTCATTCTCAGCAATATGACCAAATGGTTCCCGGTGCCCTGGAAGTCCAGATTCTTGGCTCCCAATGGAAATACTCCAGAATGTACTGTAGACTTGGAAGCGAGGAACCTGGTGCCCTCCCAAAATTAACTTCTAAAAATGGTGCAATATCTAAACTCAAGTTCCTAATTCCGAAAAGCTGCACTACCAGATGTTTCTTGCCTACGACTTAACCCTGAACTCAGGGCTCACATTCAAAAGAACCGAGATGATTATTTGTGTCCTGGAATTTGGCGTTAGAGGATCCAGAATCTAAATGGACTTCTAGTGCCATAATACCATTTAAACTATCGAGAGGAACAGAATGTTGCTGGTCTTCTGGAATGACTGATTAATAATATCCAAGTAGGAAACAGCTCAGAAAAATGTGGGGACGTCGAAGTTCAGAGTTTTGTAGAACTTAGCAGGACGCCCTGTACATTTTGGAATTGAAGACTCATGGAAACCCAATTCTTTATTCTTCTGTAGAAAGCGCCCTG
>NW_006955084.1:0-692 GCF_000164805.1 Carlito syrichta
ATGATCTCAAGGGATTCAATCCCTTTAAAATGTTGAAACATTCTGCTTGGTATATTCTGAGATTTTTCATATTTCATCTAATCTCCTTTTTTTTCCCCCAGTAGGATCTGAAGTCCTCTAATGCCAACTCATAGCCACAGCAGTAACTGTCCATTGACTGCATTTAAAAAATAAAAAAGGGGGAGATGGCAGCAGATGTGATGTGGGAGTGGACAAGCGCTGTCACTGTAGCAGGCCTTGAGTAAAGACCCCAAGTAAAGACAAGGTCTCACTTACTGACCCCAAGCAAAGGCAAGGTCTCGCTTGATAGCTCTGCATCCTAACCAAAGGCAAGGGATGCATTCTGTTACAAGAAATCGTGTCTCAGATGCCTACACATCTGGGTACACATAGTACAGATAAAGCCTTAGATACAACAAGATAACTGCAGTACAGCTCAGCTTTTAGGTAGCAATATAATTCCGTGATGGCTCCCTCACAAACCTTGAATCCCTTCTACCTTCCTTTGTGCTTGATTATAAAAATAAACATGCTGTGCTAGTTCAGGGTCAATTCTCCTCCATCAGAGGAAATGGTTCCATCTGGCCCCAACTTTTCTTTTCTTTGTCTTTGTATCTGTGTCTTTCTTAATCTCTCATCTCTCTCTCTCTCCCTCTCCCTCTCCCTCTCCCTCTCTCTGTCTCTCCACTCTC
>NW_006955085.1:0-4177 GCF_000164805.1 Carlito syrichta
AGGCTGAGTCACCGAGCCCGGCTCCACCTGTGTTTTTAACAGCAAACTCTTTTGCCTCAAAGCTTTGCCACCCAGAAATGCCAACTCAGGAAACTACCAGGCTTGGAGGAATGTATAGTGCTGCTGCCAAGATAATGCCAGTTCGGTGAAAATACACAGAAAGAAAAATGATGCACCAGGACTACTAGTGAAAGTTTAAAAGAGTTCCTGGTTTGGTGCTTGCCATGGTTTTGGTTGGTAGGAAAATAACCCTGCTGGGAAAGAGAAGGGACTGTGCTTACTGGCCCACAACTGAAAAATGCTGTGTTGGGTGCTGAGAACTCACTTCCACCAAGAACCGCTGAGTCAGGCAGGAGCAAGGCCACCAGCAAGCACCTGAGGACGCAGCTGCAGTGGGGCTGAGACCAAGCTCGGCTCCCAGGCTCTTGGGTGAATGCATGTCAGGGGCACGAAGCTGAGTGGTGACACTAAAATCAGTCAAAGACATTCATAGCATTAAAGACATCAAATATGGGATCAAATATCTAAAATGCAAATAGAAAACAACTCAAGAACACATTGCTCCAGAGTAAAACGCACTGAAAGAAAATTTAAAATGAAAAACACACAAAGAAGAAACCACACAAGCAGAAACTGCACCCACTATGAATCCGCACAGTCCCGCGTATACAGCTGTCTGCCCAACCCAGTCCTACTACGCCTCAGTGCGCCTCCTGCAACAAGGCATCTCAGAAATGGATGAAACGGGACCTGCATCATCCAAAATCTTGTTTCCTGACTTCTAAGACAGGTTAAGTTCACAGGTGTAGGTAACTAATGCAGGCAACCCACTGCCCATTTGGAGAATGTAGCACGGCTGCCAGCCAGGAACACCCAACTGGACCCCATCTCCAAGAAACTGTGAGCTGGGCTCAACTGAAACTGTGACACAGAAAATGCCAACCTAGTGCACCTCCCTCAAAATGCTGTCAAACACTTGCAGAGAGTAGCCTTGCAGGCCTCAGAAAAAAACTGGCTCTTTACAACACACAAGTATACCTAAAGCAAGATTGGTTATTATGAAACCCTAAGTTACTGAAACTAAAACACAGCAGGCATGGCTTCCTGATATTGGTCTCAACTAAATCCCGACTTGCAAGAACTAAGTAATCGCATCCACTGGTGCACTTAGAATCGAATGTGTGGCTGAACTCGACTAGTTACTCTAAGAAATCCCTGAACTGAAACTTTCTCAGAATACGAAAACTTAAAAACAGGAATGAGAAGTTGTCAACAGGAATAAATCAATACATGATCCACTTACATTATGTTGCTATGGCAGACACATCACAATCAAGGCTGTAATCTAGCATGTAGGAGGTTTACAAATTCTGACAAGGCAGACGAGGCTAACCAGGACTTACCAAACTTGCTAAATCCAGCTGAGCATGATGAAGTAAGTGGTGGGACTCTTATAAACTTTGCTACACTCTGCATCCAAAGAAAGAGGGTGGGGAGGACTAGTAGCCATGTTGCCCATCAGCAAGAAGTCTTAGGAACAGGCAATCTATACAGTTGTATTGACAGAGGTACTCGTGCAATTCTTCCATAAGAAACACAAAGACTTGAAAACTGGACATTTTTCAAGACTGCACTTAAAATTCCTGAATTTAAAACACAATGAAATGCTATACATAAAAATCAAAGGCAGTCCAGGTGCAATGGTTCAATCCTGTAAACCCAGCACTTTCAGAGGCGGAGGCTAGAAGATTGCCTGAGGCCACAGATTCCAGACCTGCTTGGTAACTTGGAAAGACCTCATCTCAAATTATTATTATTTTATTTAGCCAGGTGTGGTAGCTTGCACCTGTAGTTCGGGCTACTTGGAAGGCTAAGGCAGAAGGATAGCCTGAGCCCAACATGTTGATGATGAGGTGGCTGTAAGCGTGCCACGGCACTCCAGCCTGGGTGATGGAGTGAGACTCTGACTCAAAAAACAAACAAACAAAACCAAACAAAAAACAAAGGCAGATGTAAACATGAAAATAAAGTTAGCTAAATTTAAATTTTAAAAACTTCATAAAACACAAATGATGTGAAATAAAATTATTTACAAAAGCACCATATATACCAAAACACAAACACAGGAAGCAAATGGGTAGAAAAACCAACAATTTGAAAAATCATTTGACAAGATTAAGATATACATTTGAAAAACCAAATCCATTTAGAGTGAATTTGTTTTTATTAATAAGGAAATTGGCGGCACTCGGAAAGGTGCTAGCTGTCTGAGGTCTCCTATCCTGCTGCCACCTGTCGTGGAAGTAGGGCAGACTGGCCAAAGGGGGCTGCTGAGGCTGATCTGTCTGGTTTCTCCATGTCGACCTCAGGTTAAAGAACCCAGGTGAGCTGAGCGACACATGGCCCCAAGGCACTCTGTGTTCTGGGCAGAGTTCGTGTTGACGGTAGAAGCCGCGCAGCCGCCATGGAGCTTGGAGAGAGTTTCCCATCCCAGTTGGCCAGTGAGCTCTCTCCTGGGACTCGGGGAAGGGTATGGCCACGCCCATGGCCTTCCTGGTTCAGGAAGGACTGAGAGGGGTCCTGGGACTACCTATAGGCAATCCCAAATCTGCCTTGGCACAGCCCAGAAGTGTTGCTCCATTGCTCAAGCCTCTGACCAGGAGAGCGCCAGCCTTTGTGCAACTTGACCAAAGCTTCAACCTGAGAATTTGTGCTCCCCAGAGCCGTAGGCAGAGGGAAACCAAGGATCTGAAAACTCAAGGCCACACGTGCAAGAAAATAGGTAGGTGAGTGAAACACGATAGCATTTCAGAGAGAACCAGAACAAATAGTAATTCCAACAGAAGAACAACGAGAAATAAAACTGACACTAAGTAAACCTTACAGAGAACTGACCTTGTGAAACGCAGGGATCAAGAGCGCTTCAGGGATCAAGAAGCCATCTGTGCCTGAGAAATGAGCATTGTTGCCACCGAAGTGCCATCTGCCAGGGCTCTGAAATACTGACGAGCTTGCAGACCAGGAGCATGGTCCTGGCGGCTGGGTCTCAGCGTGCGCTGGCACCAGCATATCGTGCAGGTGTTGCCCACCAAATACCGTTTGGACACGATCCACGTAGTTAACCCAGAGAGACTAAGGACTCTGAGGGAGGAGCGGTGCTTCCACCCAGAAGCCCCAGGCTTGCAGGATGAACTGCCCCAGTTTAAATATCTCTTGTGACAGAAAAGTGCCAGATGAAGGAATAGGGGATTATGAGGGGATGCAGCTGCTCTGAGTGATTGATCTCCGTGAAGACGCACCCAAGGAGGTCCCAGATCACACAGGGGGCTGAATGGACTGTGTATTGGGCGTTAAGAACAAAGTGACCCAGAGATCCAGGCTCTGCACTGCTGGAGACGATCTAACTGGAGCGCCGGGCACTGCAACCATGACACTGGCACTAGCGGTCCCACTGAAGAGAAGGGGACCGCACACAGTGTCTGGAAATTGCGCAGCACAACCAGTGGGGACACAACCAGAAAACTGTAAGGTCGACCTCTTGGCGACAGTGCCCAGGACAACCAGCAACTCCATGCAAGGAGTACGCGGTCGTGACAAGTGTGACCCAGGGAGTGGCGGTGCCACGAGATACCTCCATTTGATGACACCTGTGGGGATGCGACAGGGAACACGCAACTGTGCAACAAAGGAGGCGCCGTCACAGCAACATCCGGCTTTGCACAACCAGAGGTTCTACCACCAGGAATCCTCCAGGTCGGCTCCTGTGGAAACTTCTTACAAAAAACAACCAGCCTCCAGCACCTATGACAGGCGAAACTGCCTCCATGGAGCACCTAGCATTGCTGCGGCCAGCACTGGCCGGAACGAAACATGCAACTGGGCATCGACCAAGAAAGCTCCGACTCACGACACTGACCTCGTAAGCTTGGATTGTGGCATATTCGCCTGGCCTCGATGGTGATAGTGCTGATGTGAAAACAGTTCTCCTACCTGGAAGGCTGAGGCTGAAGGATCGCCGGAGCCCAGCAGGTCGAGGCTGCGGTGGCTGGGAGCAGCCACTGCACTCCAGTCTGGGCGACCGAGTGAGACTCCAACTCAAAAAAAAAAAAAAAAAAAAACAGTTCTCAGACTGCACAGAGAGGAAGGAGAAGTTCCCCGGGGCTGGAGTCCCCATCCC
>NW_006955086.1:0-866 GCF_000164805.1 Carlito syrichta
AGGCAAGACCTCTGCTCTATAGTAAATAAAACAACTAGTTGGGCAAGGTAGTGCATGCCTGTATTTCCATCTACTTTGTATGTCAAAGCCTCTAATTCCAGCTACTGGGAAGACTGAGGCAGAAGGATCACCTGATCCAAGATGACCGAGGCTTCAGTGGTCATGTGCATGCTAATGGTCTCCAGCCTGGGCAACAGAATGAGACTGGCTAAAAAAATAAAATAAAGAATTTGGATTCAATTTTTTGATGTAAATTCCAGTCAAATATTTATTTCTTTCCTTTTATGAATCTGGTTCTCACTGTGTTTCTCAGGCTGGAACGCAGTGGCACGCTTAAGAACACCACTGGCTCGACTGATTGGGCTCAGGCGATCCTTCTGTCTCAGCCTCCATGTAACTGAACTACAGTCATGCACCACCCTGCCTAGCTAATATTTTCATTTTAATTGTAGAGACGAGATCTCACCAAATTGCCCAAACTAGTCTCAACCACCTGGACATAGGCAATCCTCTCACCTTGGCCTCCCAAAGTGCTGAGATGACAGGCATGAGCCACCTAGCCCGAACCTCTTATTTTTTTTAATGTCTGCTTTAAGTGGGTAAGTGGCTCACACTGGTCCTCACACCATTTTGGCAGGCAGAGGTGAGAGGATTGCCTGAACCCAGGGGTCTGAGACCAGCCTGGGCAACTTGATGAGACCCCAGCTCTAAAATGAATAAAAGCTACATGGATAGGGTAGTCCACGTCTGTATTTCCAGCTACTTTGTGGGCTAAAGCCTGTAGCTCCAGCTACTGGGAAGACTGAGGCAGAAGGATCTCCTGAGCCCAAAACTGAGGCTATGGTGGCCATGAGCATGCAACTGAG
>NW_006955087.1:0-774 GCF_000164805.1 Carlito syrichta
CTATTTTAATTTTTGTTATAGCAATGAGGTCTCACCAAATTGCCGAAACTGGTCTTGAAAACCTGCACTCAGGCAATCCTCTCACTGTGGTCTCCCATAGTACTGTGATGACAGGCATGACCCAACATGCCCACACAGCATTTTTTTTTTATTTTTAAAATATTCATTTTAGCTGAGTCAGGTGACTCACACATGTCATCTCAGCATTTGGCAGGCAGAGGTGAGAGGATTTCCAGAGCCCAGGGCATTGAGACCAACCTGGGTAATTAGGCAAGACCTCTGCTCTACAATAAATAAAACAACTAACTGGGAAGGTTGGTGCTGGCCTGTATTTCCAGCCATTTTGTAGGTTAAAGCCTGTAGTTCCAGCTACTGGGAAGACTGAGACAGAAGGATCATGCAAACCAAGTCGATCCAGTCTGTGGTGGGCATGAGCATGCCGCTGTACTCCAGTATGGGCAACAGCATGAGACTGGCTAAAAAATAAAAGTAAATTAAAGAATTAGGATTCAATTTTGTGATGTAAATTCCAGTCAAATCTTTTTCTTTCTTTCTTTCTTTCTTTCTTTCTTTCTTTCTTTCTTTCTTTCTTTCTTTCTTTCTTTCTTTCTTTCTTTTTTCTTTCTTTCTCCTTCTTTCTTTCTTTCTTTCTTTCTTTTTCTCTTTCTTTCTTTCTTTCTTTCTTTTTCTGAGTCAGGTTGTCACTCTGTTGCTGAGGCTGGAATGCAGTGACACGCTCAAGGTAATTGCAGCCTGGACCTACTGGGCTCATGA
>NW_006955088.1:0-794 GCF_000164805.1 Carlito syrichta
ATCCTTCAACCTCACCCTCCAAGTAGGTGGAAAGACAGGGTTGCACTACCCTGCTGGCTAATATTTTGATTTTTATTTCAGAGATGAGATCTCACCAAATTTCCCAAAGTGTTCTTTAACAGCTGGACTCAGGCAATCCTCAAACCTTGGCCTCTCAAAGTGCTGAGATGACAGGCATGAGTCACCACACCTGGCCCCCTGATTTTTCTTTTTTTGAATGCAGCTTTAACTGGGTGAGGTGACTCACGACTGTCATCCCAGCACTTTGGCAGGCATTGGCTAGAGCACTGCCTGAGCCCAGGGCATCGACACCAGCCTGGGAACTTGATGAGACCTTAATTCTACAATGAATAAAAAAGTAGGCGGGCATGGTGGTGCATCCCTGTATTTCTTGCTACTTTGTTGGTTAAAGCCTGTAGTACCTGCTCCAGGGAAGACTGAGGCAGAAGGATCTCCTGAGTCCAGAAATGAGGTTATGGTGGCCATGAACAAGTCACTGCACTCCAGGCTGAGCACTGCACTCCAGGCTGAGCAAAGATTAAACTGACAAAAAATTTAAAGAATTAGAATTCAATTTGTTGATATAAATTCCAACCAAATCTTTCTCTCTTTCTTTTTATGAGTCGGATTCTCACTGTGTTTTTGGGCGGCAATGTAGTGGCAAACTTAAGGCCACCCCTGCCTCGACCTATTAGTCTCAGTGATCCTTCTGCCTCACCCTCCAAGAAGCTGGAACTTCAGTGTGCATCACCATGTCCTGCTATATTTGATTTTTATTATAGAGACGAGATGCC
>NW_006955089.1:0-6266 GCF_000164805.1 Carlito syrichta
ATACGGCGTTGGGGAATAAATTAATCTATGCATATGTGGTCAACTGATCATCAGTAAGGACTTTAAGAATACAAAGTGAGGAAAAGAAAGTCTACTCAACAAATGGTGTTGGGAAAACAGAATATCCACATGGATACAAATAACCCTTATCTTGCAATATAGCTATCAATTGACAAGATGTGGAAACAATGTAAATGTGCATGAAAAGATAAATGGCTAAAGAAAAACAAAGAGAGGAACAGCAACAGCAGCAACAAAAGAAAGAATGTCCTTTCCCAAAATATGTATTAATGTGGCAAAAATCATCCTCATACCAGTAATTACCTTAAAAGTAAGTAGCCTAGTACGCCAAATAAAAGATAGTTTATAAAAGATAGTTTTAAACACTTAGAGTGTATAAAAAAGAGTCAATAAAAACAAAATGCTATTCAAGTACTTGCTTTTTAAAAGAAACTCACTGAAACATGGCAGGTAGGTTAACAGTAAAAGGATAGATTGAGAAATATTATGATAACATTTCTATAGATTCTACTTCAAGTTGCACACCATTCTGAGTAACATGATGCACTCTTCTGCCAGTGATTTGATTCATTTGGGTGTCCAGCATCCCCACGATGTCCCTGCTGGCTACCCATTAGTTGCTGAGTAGCCATCTGTTTCGTCAGTTAGACAGCCATGGTATTGCAGTGCTTGTGTCCACATAACCCTTATTTGCTTTTGTCGTGGCCCCAAAGTGCAAGAAGAATGAAGCAGGCAGTTTGGATATGCCAAAGAAGAGCCGTGAAGTGATTCCTTTAAGTGAAAAAGTGAAGGTTCTCGACTTAATAAGGCTAAATACATAAAATTGTACACTGAGGTTGCTGAGACCTAGGGTAAGAACAAACCTTGTATCTATGAAATTGTGGAGATGGGAAGAGAAGTGTGTGCTAGCTTTGCTGTTGCAACTCAAACTGCAAAGAAATATCGAGGGTTTAGTACTATCTGAGGGTTCAAGCTTTTGCTGAGGGTCTTGAAACATATTCTCTGTAGATAAGTAGGAACACCTGGTGGTGGGGTGAACCAGGACATTCTTCAGGCTGTAAACAAATTATTCCAGAGGAGAATGTAGTATGTTAGCAATGAAGGAAGAGTAATTGAAATGGGTAGTAGTTGGGCAAATATGTACTGGATCATTTTTTCCTCTAAAATTTAAAATCAATACATGAATGTATTGACCAAAAATTATAATATTGTCTGTGTATGAGGGCAGACTTCCTTACTTTGGCCTCTTTTATAAAGGCTCTGGGGGAGATTCTCTCTCCTGGCTTCCAGTGGTTGCCGGCAATGCTTGGTGTTCCTTGGCTGTAGACAACTCTCCAGTCTTTGCCTTTGTCTTCACATGGCCTTCTCCTGTGTTTCTGCCTGTGCCTTCAATTTTCTCTCCTCCATGCTTGTCTCTATACCCACATCTTCCTCTTCTAAGGACACCAGTCATTGGACTTGGGTCCATGTAGTATTTCAGTATGACCTCATCTTACCTTTATTACATTTGAATAGACCCAAGAACCAAAAAAAGGTACATTTATAGAAATTGGCATTAGGATTAGAGCACATCTTTTGGAATGAGACAGTTCTGCTCATAATAGAGGAAAACTAGATACAGCAAAAACAATGTTCACTTAAGCCCAGGCCATAACACACCCACCTTTTCTTTCCAATTTTTCTACTAATCTCTAAAACCATAAGGACATCTTTACACCTCTTCAGGCCTCAGTGCCCTTGTCTGCATAGTAATAATGTGAATCAATGACTTCTAGGGTCATTTTAATAAGATTCTAAAATATTTGTTAATACGATGTTTTTGGCAATTCTCTATCAGACTTTGGAAATATAAATGTATGTAAATATATGCTTAAATAATGGTTTCAACTTTAGCCACATTTATAATTCTAGAGAACCTTTCAAGTTATTTGTGCTTGAATTAGAGTTACAAAACCACCAGCCCTTGTAGAGTTTCATCACACTGTAGTCATCTATTAAATTATACCAGTTACTGAGGAACATATACAGTTGTTCTATAATACCAGGTCAAGTTTTTTTCTATAAATGTTTGATATAAATAACCACACATACATTAGTTCTTCAGAGTTGCTTTCAGGGAAGTATTTTAATCACTTATCTATGATAATTAATTGAAGGAAAAAAGTTGTGTCTACTTTGACAATAATCTAAAATCTCTTGAATGTTATTGACAGCTGTATAACATATTCAATATTTTAAACTGTTGTTGATCACATTCTCTTTTTGTTGTAAAAGAATGCATATAAAGTCATATGAGTTTTGTGCTAAATTTCTCCTGTGTTCATTGTACTTCCTTGGACTCCACTGTCTTACTCATGTAATTGAAAAAAAACCCATTGGATTGCTTTTTTATATTTACAGAATATTTATATTCTGTACAATATCTCAGTTATCATAGTTTTCAAGCACTTTTCTTTAACTTCTTTTATATAAAATGAAAAAAATGGCATGTATTACACATATAGGCTATAAATGCTGTCCATACACAGTTTTAAATTTTTTAACACTTTTTCCCTTTTTTTTATAAAAGGAGGTATTACTTTGACAAAGCCCAATCATTTCAGTCAAGTGGGTTATATTGTTCTGCATGTGCAAGAAACTGTGTTTATTAGTATTGTATCTTGACTTTTATACTATCTGCATAATTCCTTTATGTATTTGTGAGGATATTTTAAGCTGAACATCAAAACAGCTTGTGAAAAAGCAAAACAGAGAAATATTTTATAAAGAGACTAAAATTATTGAATAGTAGTTTCGGACTTTAAATTTCAATGCTTAATAATTACATTAAATTCATAAAATACGGCTACAGGCACTCTCACTGTTGTCCTGCCTGTGGTGCCCTTCACAACATGTCTTTCCCTTAGTAAATCTATCTTTTCTCAGGAAAAAATTCATAGAACACTTGCAGAGAAAGAATTTACTGTCCATGTCTTTCTGTGTTGCTGTGTCAGAACTTGCATTTCCGACAGTCTAACACAAACAAAACAAAACCTTTCACTGAACTATGAGACTCTGCTACAATGGGTTTACATAAGCTGAATCTAGGACTCTGGATGAGTTAGAAAAATCTCTTCTCTCTCTATCTCTCAATCTCTCTGTTCCATCAGCTTTTTTTTTTTTTTTGAACACGCTAGAAAATTTAGTTCACCGGCAGCAACTTGTAGTCTTGCAATTGTCTCACGATTACTAGTGTAAGCAGCATATTTCTTTCCTGATAACACTGAAACTATCCCAAATTCATCCTAGTTTACCAGGCATTGAATCCTGCAGCCTCTTCTGGAACCAGACAGAGATGTCACACACCTTGAACCATAAGAGGTAAGCTGGCACATTTAATATCTTTATTTAATAAGTAAGGATTTTAAGAAAATTAAAGTGATCATCATGTATACTCACAAGATGGGCATGCATAATCAAACTCAATATTTCCAATTCTAAAATCTATTCTTTTTTTTTTAAAGGAACCCATGTAGGAAATAAGGAAACATTAACTTTAAAAGCTATAAAAGGATGCATGGATGATCATTTTTTTCTGGACAATTTATCTAGCTATCATTATGGAATTATTGTCATTCTAAATATGAGTAATATGAGTAATCTATTGGTCAATCAATTATCTTTACTTATTGATAATGGAGAAATTATTGACGATACACAAGAACAAAAAAAAAATCAGTCCATATTCTCATTTAACTTAATTGGGATATTTTTAAAACATTTTCAACAAATGTTCACATACGAAGTGCCAAAGGATTGGCAGAGAAGACAAAGCATGTAAGTATTCAGAATAGCAGGGAGACAACAGATTTTTGGGGCAATTGTGGAAGATTTCCCAGGGGTGGTGGCAATGTATGAGTGTGACAAAAGTATCAACCTAGTCTAGCATGAGTAGCATTAGAATATATTGTAGATGACAGAAAGGGGATAGTGTGACCAAAGTTGGTAGAAAGTAATGGCCAAAGAAACACTGGGCAACCAGACTTCTCTGGAATTATTTTATGTGACATTGTACAAGTTATTTCAACCATCTTGTAAACACACATCATTTGTAAAATGAATATACTAGTTCACATAATTTTCATTTCCCTCATAGTGCTAAAGATAATTTATGATACCTTGCTATGTGAAATTCACTGAATTAATGCAGTGTACATTGATGAATCTATTTTGTCTTCACAATAACCCCATGGTACAGACCCCACAATGCAAGTTAAGGGTGACACTAATCAGCGACCTTTATCAAGTATCATCTGGATATTGTTTATAATGCAAATGATCAGGCTCCATACTACACAGTTAAGGAGTTTAGCATCTGATCAAGCTTTCAGGTGATAAATTTGTAAATTAATTTTTGAGCAGCCCTGTTGTCCAAACACTATCAATATTGCTTTTTTACTGAAATCTGACCAAACACCTACAGGAGCTTTTTCAAAATCAGTCAGCTAAAATGACCAAGAACAAGTTTTAAGGAAATTTGGTCAAGTCCTTAGCCACCGTTTTGACACCTTTGGTCTCTATGATTCTCTGAATCTACATAGTGGATAAGAAGGGGACTAAGTTGGAAAGAAAGCATAGCAGGTTGGAGGTAAGATTGCATTGCAGGGTATGGACATTGTCCTGGGAAAATGGATTTTTAAAAATTATTGAAAGTAGAGACAATAGTAGAAAATTCTATGGTATTCAACAAAGACATTTTAGGCTACATGGGCAATAAAAGAGTAATTTATTGTAAGTGTAGGAAAATATCTCAGGAATTCTTGGAGTGATTTTTCAGTATATGTGACCAGAAGGAAAGACTGAACAAGCAGCCAGAGTGGGGCACATCCCCTGTGTTATGTTTTTTTCTCACTTACAAGTGTACTAGTTATACTTCTGTTATATAGGTGATACTAGCTTTATATAAGATGATGTAAAAAGCAGCTGGATCCTAGTAAGAATTTGTTCAATGTGTTAGCGACAAGGTGGGGGCGGGGGGGTCACGGAGCTGGCGAAGTTTCTGCGGGCTGCGGAGCGGGCGTGGTTGTGGGGTTCGCGGGGCCAACCCCTCGCCGTGGTGCCCCGCGTGGGGACCGGAGGCCCGTGCGTCCCGGGTCTGCTGGCGCCGGCTCAGCCTTTAGGCAGCGGCAGATTTGGCCTCAGCTCCTGGCGCCCTGCCGGCCTACCTGCGCCACACGCGATGGACAAACCCGTGGGAACCTGGCTGTTGTACCTGCCGTGCACGGAGCATTGGTTTGGCATCCGAACCCGGTTGATTTCCAGATTGGTGCACTCTGTCCCTCTTTGGCATGGAGCCATTCTGATGCGGGCGGAGGCTGTGCTTTAATGGCATGTGGGACCGGCACTGTGGTTAAAAGATCACAAGAACAGCCAATCGCCCAAGAGCCGCTGGAGACATTTCAACTCTCAGTCCTTCGTTTTCTGGGAGAAAGCCGACCTTGGCGCAGGGTGTTCTTCTGTGTCTGAATTGCTCCAGTCTAGTCCTGGGAGCTGCATCCTTACTCCTTGTGGCCACTTACTCACGAATGAAAAGGACATACTGGCCTCAATGAGTCCTGGGGTTGTCATTTAAGTGGGGCACGTTACTTGGCTGGTCTGCCCTCAAAGGTTCCTCCGAGCCATCCGTTTGCCTGCCTCTTTATTTTCTGGAGTCGTGTGGACACTCATTTTTGAAACTATTTATGTACTTCAGCACGAAAGAGACTACGTTCTGATCAACCTGATTCCACAGCGCTGCAGTTCGGAGAGGACACCAAGCTCAGGCTGGGTGGCTTCCGCCCAGTGATGCTGGGGGCGCTGGCTCTGGTGGGCGTGAACAGTGGCTAGACCGCCCCCTTTAATGCCGCGATGGTCGCTGTGGGCACCCACCTGGCTCACCAGATTGACATTCTGGACATCCACAGACCTGATGATTGCTGAGATTAATTTATCTCCAGTCAAACTCCAGAACTAATAGTTTTTTGGGGGATTGCCCTTGGCAACTTGTGGAAAGAAAAAGACAGAAAATAGAAAAATGAGAATTGAAAATTTATGGATAAAGTTTATGTAGGAATTATTCAAACAAAATTTTAAAAGCATAATTAAACTTGAATACAAGTCTGTTGCAATATGTTAAATAATTCAGAAAATGAAAATAAAGATTGAGAGCCCATCTGCCTGGATTTTAATTTCAACTATTTACTAGCAAAATCCTTCCCCTCCCAGAA
>NW_006955090.1:0-416 GCF_000164805.1 Carlito syrichta
CTGTCTTGGCTTTCCGAGTGCCCTAGAGACAGGCAGGAGTCGCCATATTGTTCATGCCCCCCTGAAGATTTGAGATTCATGCCCTTTCTTTCCTCGAGCCAGCCTCTGGGAGGAGCAAGTGGTTCCACCCTGGGGAATGAGGTCAGCGGAGGGGTGGGTGTACTAATGGGGACACACCCCTGTACCAGGCACTCAACTGGGGGAGGGCACAGCTGATGAATCCGTCCACCCTCTCTGGGTTTCCAGTTCGTTGGAAGGGAACGGGCCTCACCGTGGGACCCCGAGAGGGTCCCACGCCAGTCATCACGGTGCTCCGGGAGGCCAAGAAGAGAGGATGACCTTAGCCCCTGGATTCAAGACCAGCCCAGGCCCCATGGCGAATCCTAGTCACTACAAGAAGCCAAAAATATGAGCCA
>NW_006955091.1:0-351 GCF_000164805.1 Carlito syrichta
AGCTAGTTAATTCATGTGGCTACCCATCTGGCTAGCAAGGTAGCCAGGTAGTTAAGTCAGGTGTCTAGTCAGCTGTCTAGTTTGCTACATCAGCTAGTTAAGTCAACAGGCTAGCCACCTGGCTAGGTAGGTAGCTAGCTAATTAAATCAGCCAGCTAGCCCACTGGCTAGCTAGTTAAGACAGCTGGTTAAGAGTGCTGGCTTGCTGCATGGCTAGCTTGGTGGCAAGGTAGTTAAACCAGCTGGCTAGCCAGATGGATATCTAAAGTCAGCTAGTTAAGTCAGCCTGTTCACCTGCTGGCTAGCTAAGTGGCTGGCAAGATAAGGCGGCTGGTTAACAGGCTGCTCAGG
>NW_006955092.1:0-408 GCF_000164805.1 Carlito syrichta
ATACCTAGCCCTGAATTGTACCCCATGATTTTAAATACAAATTAAAAGAGGAAAAAAAAAAGAACTGAGCAGAAGCGGATCCCTGTGAGAAGGGAACTGAGCACACAGGGATGGAGAGAAGTGGAGATGAGAAACTCAGGGAGTGTCACAAAAGAAAATCATATGAACACTTTGCACATGAAACAACCCTTTATTTCAGTAAGAGGGGGTAAAAGAAGAAGAAGAAGAAAAGCGGAGTACCTCCAGAGGCTACCTGGTGGGCCCAGGATTCACATTTTCATGGGACGTGCCTAACAGGCTGGTACTGAACGTGCTCTTAAAGAGGGTTAGTGAACGAAAAGCAGGAACTCGGCAAAGAAGAATTTCTGAGAAAGGAAAAGAAAGGGTCCCCAGAAAATGGAAGTCTTA
>NW_006955093.1:0-312 GCF_000164805.1 Carlito syrichta
AATAAAACAGAAGCCCCAAGGAAGAAAATGTCTTTTCTAAGGTCATAAAGCTAGACCACATCAGAAATAAAATTAGACAGCAGATCATTTGCATCTTCTATAATAATAGTAAAAATGAACTGATGATTAGTTATCAGGATTAGGCTAAACAACATGTATTATAGGATTAGGTTAAACTATATGTAATATATATATATATACGTATATAGTCATCTAATTCATCTAATGTAGCCAATATTCCAATCAATTAGATAGCATTACCACTATTTTTACATAAAGAAAATGGAACATCTGACTGGATAAAATTTGTAC
>NW_006955094.1:0-703 GCF_000164805.1 Carlito syrichta
CGTAGGCAGTGAAAGGACACCCTCACATGGTGAGAGCATTGCTCCCTGTGCCAGCTGGGTCCCTGGGTGAATTTGAGCCAGGAGGAGATGCTTCTAGAAGATCCTTTTGGCCTAACACAAGGCGGAGACAGGGAATCTCAAGCTCAATATGGGGAGCTTGGACTAGGATGGACAGCAAGGCATCTTTGGCAGCTGCGACTACTCGATTGTCATGGGACTGGGAGTCATGTTGTAAATAATTGTCAGTTTCTAGGTTTTATGAATCAAATGTGCTACTCATGCTCCTCTGGGTGTCATATGAGTCTTGACACAATTTTCTGCACTTTGATAATGAATCAACAACAGCCCCTGCATGCCACCCTCAGGGTGCAGTGAGGTCTATGCAGGGAGTCATGGTTCCTTGACCTTGCATGTCAACTCACTATATGTTTTTGAGAAGATTAGTTTCAAAGTGGAAATCAAGATCTGATGAGCAACCCAGTGTGTCTTCTGCAGCTCTGGTAAAGATTATCGTTCAAATTAAGGGTTGGTACATAGACGAGAAATCACGGTTGCATTATATCTTTGTATCCTTTTATCTATCTATCTATCTATCTATCTATCCATCCATCCATCTTTCTTTTCCTTCCTTCCTTCCTTCTTTCCTTCCTTTCTCTTGTGCTTTATTTATTTCATTTATCTATTTTTTGATCTATGTAGACTG
>NW_006955095.1:0-828 GCF_000164805.1 Carlito syrichta
TAGTCATGAAAAAGTAAGATTAGAAAAAGGATGTATCATCTAATGGTAATAAACTGAGGAGACTTTGCAAGAAGTCAGATTCTTCTTGGTGTCTCTGTATTTTCAGAGACAGGGATGTTTCTTTTCTCCATGGATAGAAGGGCACCTCTGGAATAAAAGTCTAATGACCTGATGCAAGGGGAAAGTGAGAATGACCTTCCAACTTCTGTCATTTTCTCAAGTACTAAAGCACCATATTTTGGGATAGTATGCCTAGAACCTTACCACTCAAATAACATCAAAAGCTGTTGGACTCAAGCTATATGGCCACTCAGGGGCTCAAAGGCACATGTCTTGGGTAAGAGACAGAGTCCAGAGGTAGCTGTAATGCCTTTTTCAACCTGCCCTAGCAAGTCACACAGTACTTTTTTTGTCAAGTTAGTCACAAAGACCTACTGTTTCAAGGGGAAGAGACACAGACTCCACCTCTTGACAGGAGGGGAAAGATTCTGAGAAAGCTTATGGGGTTAGAAATGGTATCACAGACATATTTGTAAAATTCAATCTGCCACATCTGCCTAAGAATATTTGTGGAGGAGGCAAGACACCAAAAGTGTTCTATAAGGACAGAGAGGGTGGATCTAAGGTGAGAGTATACAAGAAAAAGTAAAATGGAGACAAATCTGTGTTCAATAAAAAAAGGTGTTTTCAAGGTATTGGATTCTCTTAGGTGGAATAAATTTTCTGTCACTGAAGTACTAAGCAGGAGTTTTCAGACATTCCTGGGGGCTGATAGAGTGAGGTATCTGATCCCTCCAACAAATGGTTGTCCAGGACTAATCCACTAAA
>NW_006955096.1:0-1380 GCF_000164805.1 Carlito syrichta
GGGCTGGAAGGTGCCTAGCTTGGTGTACCCTCACATGTGGGGGATGCAGCGAGGAAAGAACTGAGGTCAGAAGGTTGCAGAATAATGGATTCTTCTTCTTCGTTCTTTCTTTCTTTCTTTCTTCTTTCTTCTTCTTTCTATCTTCTTTCTTTCTTTCTTTCTCTCTCTTTCTTTCTTTCTTTCCTCACTAGTTTACCCAGGCTGCTCTCAAATCACCCAACTCAGACCATCCTCTCAGCCTGGGCCTCCTAAACTGCTGCGATCACAGTCTTTTCCAATTTGGTTGATTATCCTGGTGTCAGGCCTGGTCTTGAACTCTGACCCTGAGTCGATCTTCCCGCTGAGGCCTGCCCTCATCCAAGGTTTTCTGTGTTTTGCTTGGGGTTTCAGTGGGGGCTTGCTCTGGTGTCCAGCCTGGTGTCAAGCTCCTGGGCTACAGCCATCTTTCTGTCTTGGCTTTCCGAGTGCCCTAGAGACAGGCAGGAGTCGCCATATTGTTCATGCCCCTCTGAAGATTTGAGATTCATGCCCTTTCTTTCCTCGAGCCAGCTTCTGGGAGGAGCAAGTGGTTCCACCCTGGGGAATGAGGCCAGTGGAGGGGTGGGTGTACTAATGGGGACGCACCCCTGCACCAGGCACTCACCTGGGGGAAGGCACAGCTGGTGAATCCGTCCACCCTCTCTGGGTTTCCAGTTCGTTGGAAGGGAACAGGCTTCACCGTGGGACCCCGAGAGGGGTGTGGAAGCTGGGCACAGGGGCTCACGCCAGTCATCACGGTGCTCCGGGAGGCCAAGAAGAGAGGATGACCTTAGTCCCTGGATTCGAGACCAGTCCAGGCCCCATGGCGAATCCTAGTCACTACAAGAAGCCAAAAATATGAGCCAAAAGTTGTGGCAAACACCTGTCATTCCACACACTCGGAAGGCAGCTTTGGGAGGTTTGACAGAACCCAGTCAGTGCAGTTCATGGTGGCAGAGAGCAGGCAGGCCTCTGGGTTCTGGCCTGGGTGTCAGAGCTGGACTCCAACTCAAAATAATAATACCAACCACCACCACCACCACCACCACCCCTGCCACCCCACCCCTGCCACCCATAGTGAGGTTTCACCCTCAGGGATGGGAGAGTGAAAGGCACTTTCCTGCCTGTCATTAACGGGAGGCTTCAACGGTTGTCACCGGGCATGTCTGGCTCGTGCCTACAGCCATGCACCCCTGAAGGCCTTCCTCCACCCTCCACACTCATGCCCCACAGCAAGGACACATTTAAATTTGAGGAACAGATAACCCAGAGCTAGGGTGGCCATTGGGCACAGAGGGATCAAGATGGTCCAGCAACGCCATGCCCAGCCCAGTTCCGGTTGCCCTGTCTGTCATCTTGGGG
>NW_006955096.1:2257-3859 GCF_000164805.1 Carlito syrichta
CTGCCGATCCATTGTCTTTCAGAAACTCTGAGCCAAAAGCTGGGGCTTCCTTTCCAAAGGATCTCTGTTCACGATGATCCCAACTCCATACCTAAATGGATGCTCTTTGTTTTTTCCCTTTGTTCATTTTTTTCTTTGAGTAAGAGTCTCACTCCGTCGCCTAGGCTGGAGGGTGAGGGATCGCTCCTGGCCAACACAGCCTCAGCATGCTGGGTTCTGATGAGCCTTTCCCAGCCTTCCACAGAACTGGAATAACATGCGTGTGCCAACGTCCCCAGTTCATTTAGGATAAATGACGGAGACCAGGTCTCACTGATGTTCCCGGATGGGTCCTGACCTGCTGGCTCAGTCTGGTCGCTGGTCTTGGCCTCACAAAGCACTAGGATGACAAGGCTGAGCCCCTGAGCGTGGGTTCCATCCTTCATCGAAAACGAATCAGAAGGCCTGGTGTGGCAGCCCACGCCTGCAATCCCACTGCTCTGGGAGGCCGAGGCGGGAGGATAGTTGGTGCCCAGAAGCCCAAGGCCCACCCTGACCACACAGGGAGACTCCATCCCTGCATCCATCCCAACAAGGTGTCTGGGGACAAGGTGCCTGTCATCCTGGCCACTCTGGAGCCTGAGAGCTTTGGGAACTCCCACACCAAAGTGGGGACAGGCATTGGGAGCAGTTGGGGCTGGAAGGTGCTGAGCTTGTGAGACATTCACATGTGGGGGGAAGGACTGAGGGCAGAAGTTTACAGGAGAATGGATTTCTTTCTTTCTTTCTTTCTTTCTTTCTTTCTTTCTTTCTTTCTTTCTTTCTTTCTTTCTTTCTTTCTTTCTTTTCTTTCCTCACTAGGTTGCCCAGGCTGCTCTCAAACTACCCAACTCTGGCCATCCTCTCAGCTGGGACCTCCCAAACTGCTGCGATCACAGGTTTTCCATTTGGTAGACATCCTGCTCTTCCTGCCTTGTCTTGAACTCTGGGCTGGAGGCAATCCTCCTGCTGATGCCTGTCCTCACTCAGGGTTTTCGGGGTTTTGCTTGGGGTCAAGGTGGGGGCTTGCTATGGTGTCCAGCCTGGTCTTGAGCTCCTGGGCTATGGCCATCTTTCCATCTCAGACTCCCTGAGTATCGAGGAGACAGGAATGAGTCATCCTGCAGCCCTGGTACCCCAAAGTTTTAAGATTCACGACCTCCCTTACTTCAGGGCAGCCTCTGGGAGGAGCAAGTGGATCCACCCTGGGGATTGAGGTAGGTGGTGGGTTGTGCACCCTGGTGGAGACACATCCGTGAGTCTGGCCCTCCCCTGGTGGAGGGTTTGGTGGGTGAAACCAGCAGCACTCTCCAGAGTCCTGGGTCATTGGAAAGAAGCGGGCCTTATGGTGGGGAGCCGAGATGGGTGTGGAAGTTGGGTGCTGCGGCTCATGCCTGTCATTCCAGTGATCTGGGAGGCTGAGGTGAGAAGATGGCCTTAGCCCTCGGGTTCGAGACCACCCCAGCCACTTTGGCGAGACCTCATCTCTACAAGAAGCCAAAAAACGAGTGGAGCATTGTGGTCCATGCCTGTCGTTCTGGTCACTTGGGAGGAAATGGTGGGAGGTCTCCAGAGGCCAGTCAG
>NW_006955097.1:0-770 GCF_000164805.1 Carlito syrichta
CAAAGAAATACACATCAAGATATATTATAATCAAATGTCAAAAGTCAATGACTAGGAGAGACTATGAAAAGAAGAAAGAGAAAGCAACTTGTCACATACAATAAAAACTCCAGCTGGTCTCAGTGGCTCAGCCTGTAATCCCACGACTTTGGGAGGCTGAGGTGAGTGGATTGCCTGAACCCAAGGGTTCGAGACCCGCCTGGGCAGCGAGACCTCATCTCTACAATAAATCAAAAAATCAGCCGTGTGTGGTAGCGCATGTCTGTAATTTGGCTACTTGGAAGGCTGAGGTGGAAGGATAGCCAGAGCCCAGCAGGTCGAGGCTGTGGTGGCCGGGAGCAGCCACTGCTCTCCAGTCTGGGCAACAGTGAGACTCCAACTCAAAATAAAAAACAACAATAAAAACTCCGTAAGAGTGTCAGTTTCTTTTTTTTTTTTTCTTTTCAAAAGAAACCTTGCATTATGGAAGGAAATTTGATGATATATTGAAAATACTGAAAGAATGAGAGAAAAAAAACTGTCAACCAAGAAGACTACACCTGACAAAACTACACTTTAAGAATCAAGGGAAGATAATAACTTTCTCAGCCAAACAAAAAATGTGGACATTCATCACAACTAGATTCTCCTTACAAGAAATGCTAAAAGGAGTTCCTCAAGTTAAAAGAAAGGGGTAGTAAACGGTGACATTGTAGCATAAGAAACCATTAAAAAAACTCATTGGTTAGGTTAAATATAGTGACAAATATGGAATACTGTATTACCATAAT
>NW_006955098.1:0-2562 GCF_000164805.1 Carlito syrichta
ATGTGCAAGTCCTGGCCGGGTACCGTGGCTCAGTACTGCACGCCCCATGCCCTGGGAGGCTGAGGCAGGAGGTTGCCTGCGCTTAAGTGTCAGAGACCAGCCCTGGTGATGTGGCCAGACCTCGTATCAGTGAGAGGTACCCAAAATTGAGTCAAATGTGGTGGTCCCTGGAGTCCCAGCTGCCCAGGGTCCATGGTGGGAGGACCACCTGAGTCCCACAGGGTGAGGACCTGGGAACCATGATCGTGCCACCGTTCCCTAGTTTGGTTGATGGAGAGTCCGTGATCAAAAAGAGGCCTCCCATGGGCATCATGACAGGTGTCCATGGCTCCCCAGGTAAAGGTATGCGTGGGTGGAGAATGATGGAGTGATCAGGAGAGGAAGGGGTCCTCCCCCCACCCATAGGTGGCAGAAAGGACAACCAAAACCCGGCTGTCCCTGGCATTTCCAGACCACTTTGACCGCTCTGTGCCTGACATACACTCTAGCTCGGGGCCATCTGTTCCGTGAGCTCAAACACTTATTTGTGATAGGACACAAGTGTGGAGGGTGGAGGCAGGACTTCTGGGATGTGTAGTCAAAAGCACAGAATGGATGTGCCCAGTGGCCACCTTTGAAACCTCACCCAAATGACAGACGAGAAAATGCCTTTTCCTTTCCCATCCTTGAGTGTGACTCCTAACACTGGGTGTCAGAAGTGGTGGTGGTGGTGATTTTTATTATTTGGAGTAGGAATCCTGCTTGTTCGCCTAGGCCAGAGCACAGGGTCACGCTCAAGCCACCACAGACTCAAACTGCTGGTCTCAGGCAATCCTCCCACCTTGCCCCCCTGAGTGGCTGGAACCACAGGGCTGAGCCACCACATCCGGCAAATCTTTGGATTTATTTTTGATGGCTGAGACAAGGTCTCTCCCCATGTCCCGGACTGGTGTCCAACCAGCAGGTGCAGGCCGTCCACTTGCCTGGGCCTCCAAAGGACCAGGAGGCCAGGCTGAGACCCTGAGACCAGCCTGTGGTTGGGATACTGGTTGGTATTATTATTCTGAGACAGAGTTCCTCTCTGTTGCCAAGGCCAAAGCATAGGGGCCCACTCTCAGCCACCACAGTCTCCACTGTCTGGGATCCAGCAGTTCTCCCAGTGCGGCCTCCCTAGTGACCAGAACGACAGGCTTGCTCCACCATGCTTGGCTCTTTTTTTGGCTTCTGGTAGAGACGAGGTCATGCCAAGGTTCCTAGGCAGATCTCAAACCCGGGAACTCAGGCCATCCTCTCTCCTCAGCCTCCCAGAGAGCTGGGATGACAGACGTGAGCCTACACACCTAGTCTCCACAACCCTCTTGGGGCCCCAAAGTTATCACTGTTCCCTTGCAAAGTTCCGGGACCCCAGAGAGGGTGACCAAAGTCACCCACCAAGCCCTCACTGGCGTGTGTGCCTGGCACAGCCACTTCTCTCCACCGGTCACCCACCACTTAGCCCACCTTGTTCCCCAGGTTGAACCCACTTGCTCTTCCCAGGGAAAGCATCAGGAAAATGGAGGACATCACTCAAACCTATGGGGGGCATGGACCACCAGGCGACTCAGGCATGTCTCGTCAGCACTTGGGGAGGCCAAGATGGGAAGATGGCCAGAGCCCAGGAGCTCGAGACCAGGAGGTACACCATAGCAAAACCCAGCCTCGACCCCAAGCAAAACCCAGAAAATCTTTGGTGAGGGCAAGCCACAGTGAAAGGATCACCTCAATCCCAGAGTTCAAGACCAGGCAAGAAGACACCCGAATGGAAAGTCTGTGATCACAGTACTTTTGGAGGTCCGGGCTGAGAGGATGGCCTGACTCAGGTGGTTTCAGAGCAGCCAGGGCGACCTAGTGAGGAAAGAAAAGACAAGATAGAAGGAAAGAAAGAAAGAAAGAAAGAAAGAAAGAAAGAAAGAAAGAAAGAAAGAAAGAAAGAAAGAAAGAAAGAAAGAAAGATCAATTTCTGGAAAATCTTCTGTCCTCAATCCTTCCCTGCCCAGCTCCCCCACATGTGGTCCCCCAACCCAACACCCTAGAGCCCCAATCTCCCCAAATGGCTGACCCCACTTTGGTGCAGGAGTTCCTGAGCTTCATCAGCCAGGTTTCTCCTGGCTCTCTTCTCCAAGATGAGAAATGTGCCTCAGGCAGGCCGACCCTCTGACTTGGCAATGAGGACCTTCTGAAAGAAAGGTCAGGGACAAATCCCTTACACGGGGTCATTTCTTTGCCCACAGTCCCATTTTTTCCTACTCTAAAAAAGTAGACCTGTGAACACACCACTTGCGGTTGACAATCTGTGTATGATTCTGATGTTTTTGGAGACAGGGTCTAGCTCTGTGGCCCAGGCTGGGACCGAGAAAACTACCATCATTCACTGCCAGCCTTGACATTGTGGGCTCCAGCAATCCCCCCACCTCAACCTCCAGAGTGGCCAGGATGATGGGCACCTCGACCCCAGACACCCTGTTTGGGTACAGAGATTGGGTCACCTTGTGTGGCCCAGGCTGGTCTTGATTTCCTGGACTCCAGCTATCCTCCTACCTCTGA
>NW_006955099.1:0-705 GCF_000164805.1 Carlito syrichta
CTGGGACCATGGGCCCACCATGTGTGACTCCATTGTTTGCATTTTGGGGTGCAACGGGGACCTGCTATGTGGTCCAGACAGTCTTGAGCTCCCGGGTTCCAGCAGTCCCCCTCCTCAGCCTCCCAAAGCCAAATATTGATTGACTGCTGATCCATTGTCTTTCAGAAACTCTGAGCCAAAAACTGGGGCTTCCTTTCCAAAGGATCTCTGTTCACGATGATCCCAACTCCATACCTAAATGGATGCTCTTAGTTTTTTCCCTTTGTTCATTTTTTTCTTTGAGTAGGAGTCTCACTCCGTTGCCTAGGCTGGAGAGTGAGGGATTGCTCCTGGCCAATACAGCCTCGGCATGCTGGGTTCCGATGAGCCTTTCCCCGGCCTTCCACAGAACTGGAATAACATGCGTGTGCCGACGTCCCCAGTTCATTTAGGATAAATGATGGAGACCAGGTCTCACTGAGGTTCCCGGATGGGTCCTGACCTGCTGGCTCAGTCTGGTCGCTGGTCTTGGCCTCACAAAGCACTAGGATGACAAGGCTGAGCCCCTGAGCGTGGGTTCCATCTTTCATCGAAAACGAATCAGAAGGCCTGGTGTGGCAGCCCACGCCTGCAATCCCACTGCTCTGGGAGGCCGAGGCAGGAGGATAGTTGGTGCCCAGAAGCCCAAGCCCACCCTGACCACACAGGGAGACTCCATCCTTGCAT
>NW_006955100.1:0-766 GCF_000164805.1 Carlito syrichta
CAGACAAGTCTTTTTCTAGCATATTTTTGCCTTTTCTTTATTGGGACTTTCCTGGCTGACAATTTGATAATAAACACTATTAAATGTCAGCCAGCTAACATTAGTCCTTAGTTGTAGCATGTGGATATATCTTTAGATAATAATTCTGCCATCAAAGATTTTCTGAAGTGGTCCTTTAGACTTTATGTTTCCTGTCAAGTTGGCCAACATATCTTGTGTATCTTCATCTGTCATTGATTTTTTTTTTTAAATCTGCAACATGTTGAACAGGAGTCCTTCCATTTTCCACTGAAGGGCTGCCTCCAGCCTGATGCTGATTTCTCATCTAACTCTCTTGTGGATGGATGTCCAGTCAGTAATAAATCCATCTTGCTGTGCTATCATCTGAGCCACAGTTTCACCTTCTTTACAAAGATCACAGAAGAGTTTGACAAATACTCTGCTGAATACAGAGGCCCTAAATCTCCAGGGTCTCTCCAACATGCCAGTCAAGAAGCCACAGTAAAAAGGGAAGCATCTTGAGCAGTCTGCCATGGGAGGGGTCTGATGAGCTCAACTTTCTTTTTATTCCTTCGTCTTTTTAAAAAAATTAACTTCTACCATTTCAATAATATATCCTAGATATCTGGTATTGAAAGTAAAAATCACTAATTACTCTGCTGAACCTACTTGTTTTTGGACAGAGAACTTAGATAAGAGACTACCCTCTCTGACCCCATCTCTCTCTTTCTTTTATTCTTTCTTTGAGCTTTCTCTTTGTCCTCTC
>NW_006955101.1:0-969 GCF_000164805.1 Carlito syrichta
ATAGTGCTTTCAGTGTTGGTGATTCTCTTTTAACTGTGGACATCACTCCCAGGACAACCTTGCCTGGGTCACTCTGAAGAAGTCACCCTAGATTACACTTACCTTTGTTCAGGTGACTCAGCTGTCCTGTCTGTACATTTTAGCTTTGTACTAGCAAATCCTTTTCTTATTATGAAAGGAAAATTTGAAAAATGGATGAATTATTAAAAAAATAATTATCACTACCTTTTTGATATCGCCTTCTAAATAAAAGTATCAATGAAAATTTCTCATATCATTAACTGTTGTTTTTTTTAATTGATTTTTTTTAATTTTTGAGTTGGAATCTCGCTCTGATGCCCAGACTGGAGTGCAGTGGCTGCTCCCGGCCACCGCAGCCTCGACCTGCTGGGCTCCAGCGATCCATCTGCCTCAGCCTTCCAAGTAGCTGGAACTACAGGTGCGCACTACCACACCCGGCTAGTTTTTGACTTATTGTAGAGATGAGGTCTCGCCAAGTTGCCCAGGCGGGTCTCAAACCCGCGGGCTCAGCCAGTCCACTCACCTCAGCCTCCCAAAGCACGGGATGACAGCCTGAGCCAAAAAGCCCCACTTCATTAACTGTTTTAAAAAACCCATTATTTTATGATTTAATCATAATTAATCATTAGCTAATAATTATGCATCATTGAATTTGGTTTTATTATGAATAATTTGCAAACATTCTTTTCACACAAATCTTCAACTACATCTCTAGTCATTTCCCAAGAATTGCATCTTAAAAGAGGTATTACTGGGTCAAGTAGTGTTTGGAAAGGGTTTCCAATTGACATTCTTACCAGCATTAAAAATTTCAGTTTCACCACATGATTACTTGTGGTATGGTGAACTTTTACCAACTTTGGGAGAACTTTAAAGTATCTTATTTCTGTATGAGTAAATGGGAGTGGTGTTATCAAATTCTCATTGGTCGTTTATAGCTTGTATTTT
>NW_006955102.1:0-615 GCF_000164805.1 Carlito syrichta
GCACTCTCACCACAGGACCCTCCTGGAGCTTTGGGCACAGAGCTCTGGCCCTCTCACCCCAGGGCCCTCCTTAAGCCCTGGGCCCAGAGGTAGGACCCTCTCACCCCAAGGCCCTCCTGAAGCCCCAGAGACCAGGAGGGTCCCAGCCTTCTGGCCCCGGGGCACTCCTTAACCCCCAAGTCCCTTGAGGGAACTGGCCCTCTTGCCCCAGGGACCACCTGGAGCTCTGTGGCTCCAGGAAAGCCCCAACCCTTTTGCCTTGGGTGCTCTCACCCCAGAGCCCTCCTGGAGCCCTGGGACCAGAGCATTGGCCTTCCCATCTCAGGCTGTCCTGAAGCCATAGGCCCAGAGCCCTGGCCATCTGACCCCGGGGCAGTCCTGGAACCCCAGGCTCATGTCCCTAATGATCTCACCCAGAGAGCCCTCTGGAGCCCTGGGCCCATTGCCCAGGCCCTCTCACCATGGGGCCCTCCTGGAGCCCCATTACCCCAGTCTCGGCCCTCTAACCCCAGGACCCTCCTTCGGCACCAGACCCAGAAAGGTGCCAGCCCTCTCACATCGGGACAATCCTGAAGCCCCGAGGTCCTGGAAGGCACCGAGTCTCATGCCCAGGGA
>NW_006955103.1:0-484 GCF_000164805.1 Carlito syrichta
CCATAAAGTAGAGGGCTAGACATAAGGGTACCAAACATAGAGGAGTCCTATCATTGTGTTGCCAATCAGAGATGAAAGCCAGTCACGGGGACAGAGATTTCAGAGGAAAGCCAGTAGGTGGAGGACCAATCAAAGAAATGGTCCAGACAATGAGGTATCTATTAGGAGTAGGCCCAGTCACTGGAGCATGCATCCCAGAGACTACTGAGTTAACCATTATGGAGGAGGGACAGTCATTGTGGCACCCATCACTAAGGAGGTCCTGTTACCTGGACACAAACAGGATCAATCACTGGGTAATTGATTACAGAAGTTGACCAGTAACTGGACCACACAAATTAGATGAGGACCAGTCACTGGGGCAACACTCACAGAAGAGGGTTAAACATCAAAACATGTTTCACAGTAACTGTTGCACACATAACTGAGAAGGTCCACTCACTGGAGCACCCAACCTGAAGAAGGGACAATTTAGAGGAAGGTC
>NW_006955104.1:0-12326 GCF_000164805.1 Carlito syrichta
TTTTTGAGTTGGAGTCTCACTCTGTCACCCAGACTGGAGTGAAGTGGTCGCTTCGCTTCCGGCCACCGCAGTCTCGACTTGCTGGTCTCTGGCAATTCTTCTGCCTCAACCTTCCAAGTAGCTGGAACTACAGGCATGCGCTACCACGCCTGGCTAATTTTTTTGGTTTATTGTAGAGATGAGGTCTCACCAAGTTGCCCAGGTGGGTCTTGAACTCGCAGGCTCAGGTAATCCACTCACCTCGGCCTCCCAAAGGCATAATATACTTATTTTCCAAGCAAATGTGGGAAGGAAGTTTTTTTGCAATATTCTAGGTATGATTAGAAGTTTTACCTTGCAAAAGATTTTATTCTGATATCAATTTTAAATATTGTCTTTGGGCAAGTATTAGTTGAAAGAATATGATTATATTTTGTAAATGTATCATCATTAAAATGTCTTAATATACATGATCTACTGAATTAAGCATAAGTTATGTATGTATGTAAACACAGACACATATATGTAATGAGAGATAAAATTTTTGAGCTGCAGAATTTAGAATTTGAAAACAAATCAATGGTCATTATTTTAAGTATTAGTTTTGAAAGAAAAATTATATCAGAAAGAGCTAATTAACTATCAGGTTAACTGAAAATTAGAATCTACATTTATGTAATAAAAGTGCCTTTTCTATCTTTATTTTTATAATGTTTCTAAATTATATAAATCTATATTCCAATTTTGATTAATACAATTCATAAAAATGATATAAGATCTATTATAACAAATTTACATGACTTTTATTCTCAAATTTATTGACTAGTTTTCTAAGAAAAGATGTAAAAGTTTAGCTGCAACCACTGAAATCTATGGCCCTTAAAACAAACATTATTTGTTTCAAGCATTCATTTACATTTGTTTATGTTTGTGGCTATGTATTACAAATAAATCTTTCAAAGGATTTCTGGATTTTTTTTTTTTAGGTTTTACCACATGTGTATTCATTATTGACACATTAATTTTCTTCAGAACAGATCCTAGACCATGTACTGACATTAAAAGTCCTGATTCATTGTAGTTGTAGACCTGAGTACCCCTCTCCCAAAAGCATTCTGTTTATTCCATTCTTGAAGTCAATGCCACTTTTAGGTGATAAATTTTAATTGGAGTTCAAGTCTGTTAACTTTAACAGGAGCTTATTGGAACAGTCATAGTGAATGATGTTAGAATTGTGTCACTGAGACATAATTATAAGGTAGAATAGTGCTCAATTTTGATGGCTACAGTGCAGCTGGGATTACTTTTTTCATTTGTTATCTAGTTCTATGTTTCAGGTTGATATTTTCATTTAGGTGCAGAGATAAAATCAGTTATCCTTAACATTTCTGAATTTAATCCATAGTTCTGTTTTATTTTATTTTTTTCTTATTCCTAAAATATCTCCACGTGAAAACTGACTAATGTTTTTTTTACTTCAACATTTCTAGCAACTCTATTACCATGTAAATTTTTTTTTCATACAGTAGTAGGACAATTCTAAATGTGATTGTGAGCATCTATTGACATTTCTGTTGCAACACTAAGTTGTACCAAGGTAAAAATTCTCTCAGTCTATATTTTTAGTAACTCTTCTTATTGTTGCCTTTCAGTTAGTAAGATGCTGAATCTGTTGTTTTAATAATATTGTAGCAATTCGGTTAAATATGGACATACCCATGAGGGTAGATTGCAAATCAGTGGTTACATAAAGATGTATCTTTACCTATGATATGTTAAAAAATATTTCAAGAATAATGTAGCATCATAAAATAGGATACTGAGAAAAGAAAAATAAAATTGCAATTTTTATATTATCTCTGTCTTTTTCTTTATTGATTTGGAAATAATTTACTTTAGGTGGCATTGAAGTCACAGTAAATGGAACTTGTATGTGATATGACAGAGTAGAGTGTGTTGAAACTCTTGTCTTCAAAATTATTTTTCAAATTGTTGATAAATAACATACAAATAGTTGGTTATATAGTACTGAAATTTTGACACATGTATTAAATAATTATTGTTAATTATTTTATATTTTATAACATTATCATGGCCATGTTAAAAATTAGTCTTTTGAAGGATAACTAAAAGGGTAAATTTTGTAGAAATAACTTGAAATCCTGGATATGGGTTAAAATAAGCTGTATTGTGCGGTTCAGTAAGATTCAAAATTAAACAAGATTTATATGATATTGATTATTTTTAAAGGTGATAATGGTTAAATAATGATCTATTAGACCAACCCACACTTTCATTATATTTTCAATATATCTGGCATAAAATTTCCTACTAAATAAGAGTTGACATACCTACTCTTTAATTTGTTTATAAAAAATAGAAATGTGGAAAAGATCATGAGCTTTGAATCAAAGACAAACTTTTAAGGCCGGGTTTCTCAAGTTAGTATCTGTTACCAACTATGTGATATTAGGAACGATAGTGAACATCTGTGAATTTATATTTCTCACATGTAAATTAGAAATAATAATTGCATATGTGTATTACTTGCTAAATATGTACTGCTTACTAAATATATGGTACTTGCTACTAAAGAAGGCATTGTTCTAGGAAATCAGAATATATTAACTTCACTTAATATTTAAGACAACTCTATGAAGTAATTTATATTGTTATGGTAAGAAAACTCAGACCAAGCATGGTTAAAAAATTCTCTAAACTGCAAAGTCTAGATTTAAAGCAGCCTGGCTAAAAATATGCTCTGAATCACCCTATCATATAATCCCCCCATTATCTAACAAATAAACTTGCTATATGAGTTTATATATCTCTTTTATTTGACAACACTCATTATACAGTAAGTTCTCACTAATAGTTGGCTCCTTTCTCTCTTGTTATATTACTTGGTACTCTCAACAACTAAAACATGTATGGAAAAAAATAACTCTGGAACAATCTGAAATATGTACCTAATAACCATTACATTCACATTATCCATATTTAGAAATATTTTATAATTTCTACAAGTTTTTATATCTGGAAAGCTTTCTATTCATCCTATGTGGATTGATGTTATTTATAATTTGCATATTTTTGACTCTTCTGTAAAATAATATACTTCTAGTCTTGTCACGTCTTCATTGCTTTCTAGAAAAGAAACAAAAGAAAACCATATATATACATATTTACATATGTTTTATATATATATACATATATATAATAGTTTGCAACTAAGAAAAAGTTTGCCATTGAAGGAATTGCATATTTTGCCCTTGTCATGTGTGGTTTTGATACTTGCTCCTTATTCATTAATCGATTAATTAATCAATTAATCTATTACTTAATCTGTTATTCATTAATCTATTATTGTGATCATTTAAATTAAAATTCCCAGGTGTTGTAATTGGTGATGAAGATATTAACAGCAAAAAATATAAACATCATTATTGTCTTTCTGGAGTTCAGATTCTTTTGATAACTCAAGAGTAATACAATATTTTTTCTGAATTGTACAAACATTTAGAGTAGCAAAAATATGCTATATAATATAGGTGATACTCCTAAAATAGCTTTGGCAGAAGAGATGAACTACTCATAGAAAAATTGGTATTTAAACTAAACCCTGAAACACATTTCAAGAAACATTTTTTTTTTGAGTTGGAGTCTCACTCTGTTGCCCAGACTGGAGTGCAGTGGCCACTCCCAGTCACTGCAGCCTTGACCTGCTGGGCTCCAGCGATCCTTCCACCTCAGCCTTCCAAGTAGCCAGAATTACAGGCATGTGCTCCCACGCCTGGCTGATTTTTTTGGTTTATTGTAGAGATGAGGTTTTGCTGCCCAGGCGGGTCTCGAACTCGCAGACTCAGGCAATCCACTCACCTCAGCCTCCCAAAGGTGCAGGATTACAGGCTGAGACACGAGCCCGGCTCATGAAACATTTCCTTCATTATTCTGGAATTTTTAAAAGTATACATGACTCGAAAACAACAACTTCTTTTGATTTCATAGGGGAATATTAATAATCACAGATAAGCATTAAAAATGACTTAAAATTTAGGTTAAAGTGGATATTAAGAGATATTGCTTAATGGGCAAACCCCCTTAAAATGTGCTTATCATAAACAAAGTGGATAACTAATAAAGATTGCTCAGCAATTTGTCATATCTTATCTTTAGAAACATGGTTCTGTCTTAAGTATGAGAAATGAGTGGAAAAAATCAAATCCTAGTTGGACACATCACTTAGAAGATTATTACAATTATTCTGGAAGACATTATGGCAGATTTCCTCAGGAAAACATTACTAGTTTTTTAAGAAATAAAAAATAAAGTGAGATCTATGTAAAAGTTAAGGATTCTAAAGGTCAAATACATGTTTTGAATATGGACTGGAAGTCAGAAAAGAAGGAACTTCAAATGACAATTAGGCTTCTGACTTGGTCGTCTAGTAAACAGCAGTTGTACTTTTTATTAAGTCAGAAAAAAAAGAAAAATAATATTTAGGGACAATAATTATATACCTAGATAGGAAAATGTTTAGGTTTTAATTGTTACATTTTAAATATATCAAAATATCTGCTCATAATTTAATATAATAAATTGAAATGGAAACTATTGATTGTGGATGCTGTTGATTTTGGAGTTATGAAGATTCAACTGGTAATTGAATCTATTGGAATGGATAAAAATCATGTAGGAATACTGCATACAGTGAAAAATAGAAGATGGCTCATATTGAAGTGAAAAAGAGAGGGAAATGCTTCTGGGCACCTGAGAAGACATGCAAGAAGATCAGGTGGAAAATCATCTGTTTGTCATGCCCTAAAGTCAGAGGAAGACAATCATACAAACATTTTTCAGGGAAGGGAGAAGGGGGGGATGTGACTTGGCATAATAAAGGATATGAGGAAAAGTGAGGACCCATTGGAGGCCCAAACTTCACCTGAGCATAGATTATTCATGTACCTAATCCTGGCTTGTACCCCACATCTCAAAAATAAAATAGAGAAAAAAAGTTTAAATCCCCATCCCAAAATAAATGAGAAGTTAAATAAGACTTTTCATGAATGCCTCAGTAAAATTGTATGGATGAAAATAAAATTTCAAAAAATTGATATGTAAATAGGAACCTGCTATAAGGAATATAGAAAAACTGTAGACTGTTTATATATCTAAGAGATTTCTGAGTTTAACTTGTTGCCTACATTAAGTTTTAATAATATTATTATTATTATTTTTGAGTTGGAGTCTCACTCTGTCACCCAGTCTGGAGTGCAGTGGCCAATCCTGGCCACCGCAGCCTCGACCTGCTAGGCTCCGGTGATCCTTTCACCTCAGCCTTCCAAGTAGCCGGAATTACAGGCATGTGCTACCACGCCCAGCTGATTTTTTGATTTATTGTAGAGATGAGGTCTCGCTGCCCAGGCAGGTCTCAAACCCGCGGGCTCAGGCAATCCACTCACCTCAGCCTCCCAAAGGTGTGGGATTACAGCTGAGTCACAATATTATTTTTTACTTTCAAAATTTTTGTAATGAAGTTCTGGTTCCAGATAAGATAGACTTATTACACGCTATTCTGCCTCTAAGTGCATCCATAAAACATGCAGGGACTAAATAGAATGGATATTTGAATACTCTTAAGTAAAAATGTGATTACATATTATAGAAAAAGTATTATCTTTGAGTTTATCACTTAAAAATTGTTGGATTTACCAGTTCTTCCCAACTGGTAGTTCTCATGTTGAAGTCATTGGATCCACAAAGTTCAGTGGTGAGATCACGAGATCAATGACTCCAGGAAAAGCCCAGTAGTTCTGTCTTAAAAATTAATAAAGAGGTTACTGAGAAAGCGTGGAAATCTCCCATATGTTTCTTTATTTATGTTCCCATTTCACTAGCCCCAGTCTCCAATCAATAACGTGATCAACAGTAGTCTAAAAATCTCGAAAGAAGGGGAACTTCTGTCTACATTCAGAGAAGATATGATACCAACAGGATAAGGCATATACCTATTTTTTTCTCCTTATCTCTTTCTTTCCATGGCTCATCCGTGACATTGCTGAAATAAATAGGCAAAGAAGCAGAGCAATTATTGCTCGGCTTTCTAGTAGGAAACTGGACAAGCAGATTTCCAGAAGCAGCAAAGCACAAAGGAAAATTAAAAGGAAGATCTCAAAAAAGTATGCTATACATTTGTAGATGGAAAATTTTTCAATGTTAGAAGTTATGGTAAGAAGTTTGGAATGGAACAATCTCCATTATCAAAGAAAGATATTTAAAGGTAGTACTCTTTTCTTATATACTTGCAAAATGAAATCTATACGACTTCTACCACCATGCAGCTCAGAAAAATCTGTTATTTTATCAATAATGTGAAGTTAACTACATATTTTATGTCATTAATTTCAGTATTGATATTTTGTATTCCTCAAAGGAGATGAAAATGAAAAATATTTAAGATATAATATTTAGTTTAAAAGTTGACTTGGGAAACTTTTTTACCTTTATTTTTTTTGGTTTAACACTTTGCAATATATGATGCTAAAAGTAAACAAAATGACAGCAAAAAAATAAAAAGACCTTAGTAAGCCAAAGATTACTTCTCACAACAATGGTATGAGAGAGATAATTCTATGAGGAGGTCATTGACATACAGAGAGTTTATTTACTTCCCCAAAGTTCACTATGCCCCCATTACCTAAAAATTAGCTGAATAAGAGAACATGGTTAATTTTTTATTCAAGGTGCAATCCTATGTAAAAATACAAGATAAAGTTAACATGCAACCGAAATATTTAATTCAAAGATTTTTTTCAAATGTAAATATTTTATACTATTCAGAGGAAATTATTTTGGCATTTACTAGAATAAGGAAGAATAGAAAGAGCCTACTAGTGACACAATAATAAATTAAAAACTACCAATTAGAAAAAAATTGTCTAAACATTTTAATAAAATGGAGTTTAACAGAGACTATCAAAATGTGATTTGAAAATTATTACAGAGCTTACCTTAAGTGTTTTGGATTAATATTTCAAAACAAACAGCTTTAGTTGCATCAAATGCCCTTTCACTTGCTAGAAAAGACATGAACTTATTGTACTTTTCACAGGTCTTAATGTAGTAACTTTAAAACAATATTCTTTGGAAGCACTTTAATTTATAAGAGTAAAGATCATCATTATCTTATAAAAATTAAATAATTGACAGTGTAAATACAGGATGCAATTACTCAGGTAGAACATATCAAGCAGAATATATTTTGTATTAGATGTCATTCCAACCTAAGAATAAAATACTGTCAGTATGGTGGTAACAAAACATTGCTTCTATAATTTTAATTATATATATAATTCTAGAAGCTCCAGTTGCCTGAGAAGGGACATGGTCACATATTCTTGACCATCCCCAGGAAATACCTAAGAGCTGAGTCCAGAGGTTCCCAAGATAAAAATGGCTACTGCCCAAGAAAAAAGTACTAACGTCCAAATTTGAAGACAAAACTATTTTCCAGCATCATATGCTCTCATAGAAAAAGCTACCATCATGAATATTCCTCCATTCTGTCATGTGATGACAATGACAAAAATAGATTTTAATATTCTTTCTTTTTTCTTTTTTTTTGAGTTGGAGTCTCACTCTGTCTATAAACTTTCTCTAATATTGCATATATTTTTATTTATTTTTAAATTAATCTAAATTTCAGGTGAAAGTTAGGAAAGGTATATTGGTATAGTAAGGCCTCCATATTCTGTACTGTGGAATAGAAAATTTGACAAATAGAATGAAATTTTGCAGACACAGTAGCATGATTTGATTGAGGATTGTGTTTTTAGGTGTATATAAACTTCGATAGTATTTCTAAGATTCTGGCCAGCTGAAAACCTCTCCTTGGAGTTTTGGTGCAGCTTCTTATAATTTGGACTGAAAGGTAATGCCTTAAAAAAATACATACCAAACAAAAAAAAAATGAAGAATATTGCAAACACAGCACAACTTTGCGATCTCACGAACATGTTTGTTTTGGGTAATATCAAAGACCACGAGGCAGACAATCAAGGCAAGTCCCCTGGGGACTAGTCAAAAGTCAATCATAAGAATGACTTCAGAAATGTTGGGTATTCTGGGTCTAATAAGCAAACCACAGAAGTTTGGGTTTCAAAAGCATTGGTTTCAACAAAGACAAGTACCTTCAGCCCTCCATTTAATCATACCTGTAGATTAAATCAGCTGTAGTTGTAAGATACAGAAAAAAGCAAACGTCTTTACTGAACTTATACAGGCTTTTTTTTCTTTTATAACATTCCCTACACAATGCAGTGTAACAACTATTTAAACAGCATTTAAATTGTATTAGGTATTATAAGTAATCTAGAGACAGTGTATACAGGAAGATATGCATAGATTATATGCTAAAACTGTCATTTTATATAAACAACTTGAACATCTGTGGATTTTGGTATCCTCATGTCAGGTGTAGGAACTGAAATGCCACAGATACTGAGGGATTACTGTATTTTTTTAAATTAATATTCTTACTTTATTTCTAGTTTTTAATAACAATAAATATTGATATACTATTACAATTTGGGGAACATTTATTTCATTATAGCAATAGTAAAAGTAAAAAGTGTATATATATATATTTTTTAATTTTCTTTTATTTTAAAGATGTGGGGTAAAATTCAGGGTAGGGTATACAGATTTTCATTATGCAGCTACCCTTACTGATGAGGTGTGTCCCTCCTTTCCCTGACAGTTTTCCTCGATTGAAAATCCCACCTCCTCTACCCTGACTGTTTCTCGCTACTGTCAATCCCTTTCTTGTAGTATTATGATACATGGTCAAGGTCTGTTTATGAGTGGGAACATATGATTCTCTATTCTTTATTTCCATTATAGATCACTTAATGTGATAGACTCTAAATCTAGTCACATTGCTGCAAAGTCGATATGTTTGTCCTTCCTTATGTGCAGGTATATTTTGGTAGAATGACTTGAGTTCCTCTAAGTATATTCCCAATAGGGGAATTGCTGGGTCATATAGAAGATCAATTTATAGTTCTTTCAGAAAATGCCATGCTGTCTTCCAAAGAAGTTGCACTAATTTGCATTCCCACCTGCTGGAGTCCAGCTCCAGGAGAGAGTCAGGGTTCGAGATGGGAGAATTGGGAAGGGGCGAAAAAGAAAAGATGAAAATGACAGGAATCCTCTTCCTGGGGAGAGCTCAAGACTCTGCCAATTTTTATTTATTTTTCAGAAGCTTATATAGACTCAGCCCTGTACCCACAAATGTGTCTTATGTTGCTAACCAAATGCCCACGTACATCCTTTTTGCACTCACAATAAGGTTGACCTTTAACAATTTCAACCACAGATGGTATTTTTCTTAAGTCAAACTTTTATGAACATCCTGGTTTTCTTCCTAACTTTCTCATAACTACTTACTATTATAGGCCTATAATATCCTTACCCTATAAAGCTAAACCTTAACCCTGTCTTATTTAATTTACTTACTATTGTATATTTATTTCTATTAATCTTATTTCTATCCTTATATACCTATATTTTCTTAACTATTACTTATACTATTATATATCTCTTATCTTACTAGTTTATCTTATCTTACTATCTTATATTATTATAAATTATATCTTCATTAAACTACTTATTTAATCCTAAAATATCTTAACCTATTTTTTTTTTTTATCTCAAACGGTTGTTTTCCACCAGCTCTCAGGTGTGGTCTGTTGTTTATGAGGAAGTGGTTGACTCGTTTTTCTCGGCCTACTGCTGTTACTGAAAAACATCCTTACACACCCTAAGGGGCACCCTTTTTGCTGCAATCTCACCTCCATTATGCCTATGTATAATTTTTGCTGTCAAATGCCATCATCCATTTGCACATTATTATCTCAATTAAAGAGGGAACATTCTCAAGCCTATGCACGCAATCCTTCAAAGTTAGGGAAGGTCCGTCAACAGGATCCATGGGGCTTTGCCTCCGTCATGGCTGCATTTTACTGGGGCTATTCGTGGTAGTTTAAGTTTCCATATGAATTTCTGTATTGTCATTTCTAGGGTTGAGAAGAATGATGTTGGTAATTTGATGGATATTGCATTGAATCAGTAAATTGCCTTTGGTAGGATGGACGTCTTAACAATGTTGATTCTTCCTATCCATGAGCATGGGATATTTTTCCATTTGTTTGGTTCTTTCAGAATTTCTTTAGTAGTGTTTTGCAGTTCTCATTGTAAAGGTCTTTCACTTCTCTGGTTAGGAAGTTGCCAAGGTATTTCATTTTTTGTGTGTGAATATTGTGAATGAGATTGGCTCTTTATTTGGTTCTCTGCCTACTTTTCTTTGGTGTATAAGAATGCAACTGTTTTTTGTACATTTCTTTTGTACCCTGAGACTTGGCAAAGTCCTTTATCAGTGCAAGCAGGGTTTTGACAGATTCTCTTGTATTTTCGAAGTATAGGATCATATTGTCGGCAAAGAACACATATTGTCAGCTCTTTCCTATTTTTATACCCCTGATTCCCTTCTCTTGTCTAATTGCTTTAGCTAGGACTTCCAACACAATGATGAACAAGAAGGGTGAGAGTGGGCAGACTTCTCTTGTTCCAGTTTTCAGAGGAAATGTTTCCAGTTTCTGTCTATTTAGCAAGATGCTAGCTGTGGGTTTATTGTAGATGGCACTTACTATTTTTATGTATATTCCTTCTATACATAGGTATTTCAGGGTTTGTATCAAGAAGTGAGGCTGAATTTTATCAAAAGATTTTTCTGCATCTAATGATATAATCATTTGGTTCTTGCTTTCATATTTGTTGATATATTTAATTATTTTATGGCCTTTTGTGTATTGAACCATCCTTGCATCCTGGGAATTAAACCTACTTGGTCATGTGAATGTTTTATGAGATGTGTTTTTAGATCTGAATTGCTAGAATCTTGTTGATTTTGCATCTATGTTCATAAGGAATATGGACCTGTAGTTCTCTCTTTTTGTTGGATCTTTACCCTGTTTGGGTATCAGTGTGACGTTAGCTTTGAAAAATGATTGTGGATAATTCCATCTTTTCCAATTGCCTGGAATACTTTCAGTGGAATTCATACCACTTACTCCTTGTATGCTTTGTAGAATTCTTCTAGAATGCCCTCCAGTCCAGGGGGTTGTTTTGTAGGTAGTTTCTTATGACAGAGTCAATTTCCTGAGTGGCTATGGTCCATTTAGTGTCTCAATGTCCTCTTATTTCAACTTGGGGAGGTTGTATGATGTCAGAAAGTCTTCCATTTCATTTAGGTTATCAAGTTTGTTTCCATCCAGGTGTACATAGTAATCTATGATAATCTTTTGTATTTCTTCAGTGTCAGTTGTGATTTGATTTTTTAAAAAAATTTCTGATTGTGTTTATTTGAGCTTTTTCTCTCTTTTCCTTTGTCATTCTGGCTAGGGGTCCATGAATTTTGTTAATTCTTTTAAAGAACCAGCTTTTTGTTTAGTTGATGTTTTCTATGATATTTTTGTTTTTTATGTCCAGTATTTGGGTGCTTATTTTGGTGACCAGGATTCTTCTTTTAAAGTTAGATTTTTGGTGTTCTTCTCTTTCCAGCTCCCTTAGGTGATCTGTTAGACTATCAGCTTGTGATCTTTCCATTTTCTTGATATGTGCTCATAGAGATATAAATTTCCCTCTTAGAACTAATTTCATGGCATCTCAGAGGTTTCAGTAAGTGTTTCTTCATTTTCATTTGTTTCCAGGAATCTTTTGATTTCTTTTTGGATATTAGTAATGTCCCAGTAGTTGTTCAGCATTATGCTGTTTAGTATCTGCATCTCTGAGAGCTTTGGGAAAATGTTTTTGTTGTTGATATTTATTCTACTGTGGTCTGAGAAGGTACACAGCAATATTTTGAATTTGTGGAATTTGTTTATGCTTGATTTATGGCTGAGGATGTCAACAGCATTGGAATATGTTCCATGTGGTGGTGAATAGAATATATATTTTGTGGTTGTTGGTTGGAATATTATGTAGGTATCTATTAAGACCATTTGGTTAAGTGTCAAGTTTAGATTCTGGATCTCCTTGTTTATTTTTTGCCTTGATGATCTATCCAGCTGTTAGTGTGGTATTCAAGTCCCTTAATACAATAGTGTTAAAAATCAATATTTTTTTTAGTTTACTTAGTAGTTGCTTTATAAATGCTGGTGCTCCTGTGTGGGTTGCATAGGTTTAGGATGAATACTTCTTGTTGATGGATTGAACCTTTTATCATTATGTAGTTTCCTTATGTATCTTTTTAAATTCTTGATAGCTTAAAGATTTATTTATCTGATATT
>NW_006955105.1:0-379 GCF_000164805.1 Carlito syrichta
ACAGTGAGACTACAGCTCAAAAGCAGCAGCAAAAGCTTCGCGGAAGGCTGGGAGGGGTGGAGGCGCCTTCTTCCATCCTGCAAGAAGCTTCCATCCCGCGGGCCTGTCTTGCAGGTGGAAGCCCCTCGCCCGCCGTGCACAACAAACGGCTGGCCGCATCGTGCTGCCCGGGCCGGTCCCAGCCAGGTGCCCTGGTCACCGCAGTCCCACAGGCCACACGGCCCACCCCCGCCCACCAAGCCACCTTGGGGAATCCCCGGGCTCTCCCAGGAATCCGGGAGGAAAGGGGAGAAACTCGGCTGAGTCTGGGGCTCAAAGGCGACCCTGTCTATGAGCAGCCTAGGGCAGTCACCAGCCAGCCTGGGCCTCTCACTTCTCC
>NW_006955106.1:0-792 GCF_000164805.1 Carlito syrichta
TAAATTAATCAGTTGGTTAATACAGCTAGCTAGCTAGGGACTAATGGGTAGTCAGCAGGTTGAGTGAGGTAGTCAGATAGTTAACTAACGGGATAAGTCAGCTGGTTGAGTCAGCTAGCTAGCTACTTAACAAATGGGTTGAGTCAGCTGGTTGTGTAGGCTAGCTATCTAGTTAGCTAACGATTTAAGTCAGCTGGTTGTGTCATCTAGCTAACTTGTTAGCTAACAAATTAAGTCAGATGATTAAATCACCTAGCTGGAACGTTAGATACCGAGTAAAGTAACTAGTCAGCTAGCTGGTTAAGTCAGCTAGCTTGCTAGACAGCAAACTATTTAAGTCAGCTTGTTAGTTATCTAGCTAGCTAGTTAGCTAAAAATTTAAGGCAGGTGGCTAGCTAGGTAGCGAGCTTGTTAAGTCAGTTAGCTAGCTAGCTGGTTAGCTGGTTAATTCAGCTAGTTAAGAGAACTGACAAAACTGTCAAGGTAGGTAACTAGATCGTTGAGTCAGCTAGATAGCTACCTGGCTAGCTAGTGATGTCTGTGAGTTAAATCAGCTGGCTAGCCAACTGGCTAGCTGGTTAAGTCAGCTAGTTTAGTCAGCTGTCTAGCCAACTGGCTACGTAGTTAGCTAGCTGGATAAGTAAACTTGCTAGACAGTAGACTAGCTTTTCAATGAACCTAGTTAATTCTGCTGGCTAGGTAGGTAGATAGCTAATTATGTGAGCTGGCTAGCCAGCTTGCTAGATTAAGTCATCTAAGTGAGTAAACTCGCTAGCCATATGGCTAGGTAGG
>NW_006955107.1:0-799 GCF_000164805.1 Carlito syrichta
AAGCTAAGAGAACTCTACCTTCCTAAGAAACCATGACATATTAGTCAAGCTAGAGAGACAATTAACACCTCTTTTCAAGAGGTTACCCCTTGTTTTCAAATATATTCTCCATAAAGCAGTAGGAGGAGACACATAGCTGACTTCAGAAGAAGGTATCCTTTATAGGAGCCTGTACTGGTGTTTCTCTCCGATTCCCTTTATTATGCCAGTTCCCCTATCTTTCAGCTACTGTGAATGATGGCTGCTAAGGACTCATGGCTGCCCTCTTCTCTGGATAATTGGTGTCAGACAAAAGAGAAATCACATAAGAGAGTACACTTTCCCCTCCCAGCCAAGGACACTCCACAGTCATTGACTGGCTAACTTAAGGATACAAAACCCTAGGCCTCTTGACTCAAGGTGGGCTCATCTTGGTTAAAATTTATGCCCCAAAGCTCCTCAATGAGATCAACAAAAGCTAAACTCAAAATGAGATCACATCTTGCCTAGCTTATTTTCCTTCTTTGCTTTTCTTGATCTTTCTCCTGAGAGCACATCCCAGCATGCACCCAAATTCCTATCTTAGTCTCTTTGTCCAGGGAGTCACATCTAGGACAACTTTCTAAATCCTACTGGGCACTAAGATAGGACCTGCTGGTTGGGCACAAATAAATTATCTGTGAAAATGATTCTTCTCTCTCCATTACCAAAATATAAGACATATGACAGAGGACCACCAAAAATGGAATTTGTTTATTAAAATTATGCATTTACTCTTACATGCTTAAATTTCAATCACCTTCAAAGTACTCTCGATTGA
>NW_006955108.1:0-3683 GCF_000164805.1 Carlito syrichta
AAATAACCAAAAAAAATCTACAACTTTTGTTAATCAAACAGCCTTAAGAAAATGAATAAGCAAGGCATATAGTAGGAGAAAATGTTTGCAGACAGATCTGACAAAGAACTTGTGGCCAGATAACCAATTTTAAAAATGAATAAAAACTTTTAAGAGATACTCCATAAAGGGAACATGAAGAGCCAACAGGCACACAAAAAAGCAGTTAATAAATATTGTTATTAGTCATCAAGGAAATGCAAGTTAAAGCTACAATGACACACCTATCTAGTCCCTAGACTGTCCAAAGTTAAAAAGACAGTGCCACAAATGGCCCTGCCTCTCACTGCTGGTGGGAAAGTACAAGAGCCCAATTTAGAAAATAAGTGTGGCAGAGGGGAAGGCACAGATGACACAAGTGTGGCAGGGGTATGGCCGGGGTGCGAGTACAGATAGATTGTACAAGAATGTCAGGATGCTGACAATGACTGAAACTCAGTGGGGTTTACTATACTGCTCTATTTACATTATATGCCTTTTAAATTTCCCAGAGTAAAATATTTAGAAGTTAATAAAACTTTTTTAAGTTTTTAAATTCAAAACCCACTTCTTTGCCTAATATTATAAATTAATTGAGGTGATATACATCTGCACAGTATGATAAATCTGTCGCGATTTCAGATTTAGTGAGTATAATTTGGATTATTAGTGAGTAAGCCTAAGAGCCCACATCCACATTTGTGACGTTAGAGACACACAAACATGAATGACACCTTCCAATGCTGACATACAGGTTCTACATTCTCACTTATTTGCTGTTCTCTGCCCAAAGCCAACTGCTAGTACTTGTGAAAGGGAAGACCATATATATTTTTTTTTCTATTTTAATTTTCCCTTTTCCTCTGGGTAAGAGATCAAATATTAGCTAGGTACAGTGGCTCACGCCTGTAATCCCAGCACTTTGGAAGGCTAAGGTGAGAGGACTGCCTGAACCCAGGGTTTGAGACTAGCCTCAGCAACTTGGTGAGACCTCCCGCGTCTCTACGGTAAATCAAAAAATTAGCTGGGCTTGGTGGCACGAGCCTGTAGTTCCAGCTACTTGGAAAGCTGAGGATGAAAGATCACCTGAGCCCAAAGGTCAAGGTTGCCGAGGCCATGAGTGTGCCGCTGCACTCCAGCCTGGGGCACAGAGTGAGACTCCATCTCAAATAAAAAAAAAAAAGGAAGACGGCCATATCATATTTTTTAAGAGTTTTTTAAAAGTGATAGTTCTCCACTAGAAGATACCATTTTTGGTAAATCAGAGTAGCAAGCCAAATCTGGTGAGGGCTCAGAGCAGTGCTTAAATGCAACAAAAAGTAACAACACAACTCAGCACTGCTTTATAGAATGTTTCAGTCACTGTCAAAGTTTATTGCATTATATGAAGTTTCAAATCAGAGAATCTGCAAAGATTTAAGGACATATTCTTATCAGTATCAAAGGTCTGCTATAGGTGATGAAGTGCTAAGCTGAATAAAAACAAAATATCAAAACCTATGAAATAACTTATATTTTTCCCCAAAAATGAGAATAAAAATGACCATAAAAAGAGTTTTACAACTACGCGGTCTTTTAAAGCGCAAAAGGCAATGACAGCTTGAATGCAGCTCTTAAATATATACACCAAGAGTTTGAAAAACACTGGGGAGTGGGGCACATGAATAAGGGAACCTGATTTCAAACAGGCAAAATGAAAACCAAAGGGAGGCCCTAACTTCACCTACATGATGTCCACTTGTATGTCTAATTCTGAATTGTACACACATCTTCATTTTATTTTTTTAATAATCAATACTGTTTATTATGATATTGTGGGGTACAGTTAAGGGTTAGGTATACAAATATGCTCCGTTCAGGCGCCCTTGTTGATAAGAGGTGTCTCCGCGTCCCCAGGCAGATATTTACTACCGTTAATCCCATCTCCCTTCCCCCCCATAGTTTCCACCACTGTCAGTCATTTTCTTATACTATTACATTGGTTATTCAAGGTCCACTGTATGAGTGAGAACATGTGATATTCAGATCTTTGTTTCTGTGAGAGGTCACTCAGTATTATAGACTCTAGTTCCATCCAGGTTGCTGCGAAATTCATGATTTTCTTCTTTTTTATGACTGAGTAGTATTCCATCGTGTATATGTACCACATTTTTTAGATTCAGTCCTCTTTTGATGGACAGCATGGTTGCTTCCAGGTTCTTGCTATTGTGAACAATGCTGCGATAAACATCATGTGCAGGTATCTTTTTGATAGAGTAATTTGAGTTCTTCAGAGTATATTCCCAGTAGGGGGATTGCAGGGTCATATGGGAGGTTGATATTTAGAGCTTTTAGGAATTGCCACAATGCTTTCCAAAGAGGTTGCACTAGTTTACACTCCCACCAACAGTGTAGAAGTGTTCCCTTTTCATCACACCCTCTCCAGCAACTGTTGTTATTGGAGTTATTGATAACTGCCATTCTGACAGAAGTTGGGTGGTATATCTCAGTGTGGTTTTGATTTGCATCTCCCTGATGATTAGTGAGGTTGAACATTTCTTCATGTGTTTTTTGGTTGCTCGGATGTCTTCCTTTGTGAAGTGTCTGTTCATATCTTTTGCCCATTTTTTGATGGGGTTGTTTGTTTTTTTCTTTTCAGCACGTTTGAGTTCCTTGTAGATCCAAGATGTTTAGCCTTTGTCGGATCTGGAATTGGCAAATACTTTTTCTCAGTCTGTAGGCTGTCTTCTCTGCTCTCTGGATGGTTTCTTTGGCTTTGCAGAAGCTTGTCAGTTTAATAAGGTCCCACTTATCTATCTTATCTCTTATGATCTGTGGATTTCAGCTTTTGTTGAGGAAATGGATGCCAGTTCCGATTTCCATGAGGGTATGCCCTTCATTTTCTAAGGTTCTTATGGTTTGAGGTTTTACATTTAGGTCTCTGATACATTTGGAGTCAATTTTTGTGTATGGGGATAGATAGGGGTCCTGTTTCAATCTTCTGCATATGGTCAGCCAGTTTTCCCAGCACCATTTACTGAATAGGTTCTCCTCTCCCCAGTGGTAGGTGGTGGAGGCTGTGTCGAAGATGAGTTGGTTGAGAAATTGAGGTTTTGCCTCTGGAATCTCAATTCTATTCCATTGATCTATATGTCTGTTCCTATACCAGTATCAAGCTGTTTTGAAGATTGTAGCTTTATCGTAAAGTTTGAAGTCTGGTAATGTGATACCACCTGCTTTATTTATTTATTTATTTTTTGCTGAGGATTGTTCTGGCTATTCTTGGTTGTTTATGTTTCCATATGAATTCCTGTGTTGTTTTTTCTAGGTCTGAGAAGAATGTTGCTGGTAATTTGATGGGTATTGCCTTAGGTAAGATGGATATCTTCACAATGTTGACTCTTCCAATCCATGAGGATGAGATATTTTTCCACTTGTTTGTGTCATCTTTGATTTTTTTGAGCAGTGTTTTTGTAGTTTTCATTGTAAAGGTCTTTCACATCTCTGGTTAGGAAGATGCCAAGGTATTTCATTTTTTCTGTGTGGTTATTGTGAATGGAATTGTGCTTTTTATTTGGGTTTCTGTTTGTTTATTATTGGTGTAAGGAATTGCAATTGTCTTTTACACATTTATTTTGTATCCTGAGACTTGCCAAAGGTCTTTATCAGCGTAAGGAGGTTTTTGA
>NW_006955109.1:0-800 GCF_000164805.1 Carlito syrichta
AAGGATGTCACTATTAAATGAGATAATGTATGTAGAATACTTGGCACAATGGCTCACCAGAGTAAATGGTCAATAAATGGAAGATGTGATTATTGTTTTCATTTCTTCTTTGCTCCTGGGAAAGTAATTGTTTTAATGTACCCTAAAATCAAATGAGCAGATCGTATTAGTTTGGCAGCTACTTACAATCTTGATTCATATGGATTTACAGTGAGAAAAAATCTTTAAGTCAGTGCTTCCCAAAGCAATATCAGAGGGAAGGGTCCCAGTCATCTGTCACTAACAAGCACCCCTAGGTGACCTGGTCCACAGACAAGTCTTTTTCTAGCATATTTTTACCTTTTCTTTATTGTGACTTTCCTGACTGACAATTTGATAATAAACACTATTAAATGTCAGCCAGCTAACATTAGTCCTTAGTTGTAGCATGTGGATATATCTTTAGATAATAATTCTGCCATCAAAGATTTTCTGAAGTGGTCCTTTAGACTTTATGTTTCCTGTCAAGTTGGCCAACATATCTTGTGTATCTTCATCTGTCATTGATTTTTTTTTTAAATCTGCAACATGTTGAACAGGAGTCCTTCCATTTTCCACTGAAGGGCTGCCTCCAGCCTGATGCTGATTTCTCATCTAACTCTCTCGAGGATGGATGTCCAGTCAGTAATAAATCCATCTTGCTGTGCTATCATCTGAGCCACAGTTTCACCTTCTTTACAAAGATCACAGAAGAGTTTGATAAATACTCTGCTGAATACAGAGGCCCTAAATCTCCAGGGTCTCTCCAACATGCCAGTCAA